>NW_021822941.1:4318032-4375532 GCF_901001165.1 Salmo trutta | reverse complement strand
GCCAAACTGACCGTACCGTTGATGTCTGTAGTCGTTTCATGTTCAATGCATCCACTACTAGTACTGTCTCAGCTGTTAATGGATTACATATATCCAGGAAATAGCTAGAACAGGTTTATCCAAAACATTCATTGGCCAATTTGATGAAAGAGCATTGAGGATTGATCGAAACAGGGACATTTTCCACCAATTCTCTAGGCTAAGGTTTCTCCAGCTCTAGTTCCTGAACCCCCAAAAGCTCTGTGATATATTGCTGATCTGACCTATTTTTATAGAAGTGGTCCCTCAAGGAGAAAAGGATAGTAATAGTAATGGTAATGATAGTAATGATAAAATAGATGCGGTAAAACTGGTAAACAACCACATTGGAAAACAACTGTTCTAGCCTGCCGTTGCATTAGGTCAATATGAACTCCTGATTGGTGTAGGTCAATATCATTAGGTCAATATCAACTCCTGATTGGTGTAGGTCAACATTATTAGGTCAATATAATTTGGTCAATATCAACTCCTGATTGGTGTAAGTCAATATCATTAGGTCAATATCAACTCCTGATTGGTCAAAGTCTGTGAAGGGGATAGAATGTTAGAAGAGTAGAATAGATCTTCCCTGAGCTGATCTAGATTTCTATTTCTACTGCCATCTCTCAACCGTCATTACCATCATATCTGTTCTGGACCTGTGGGCTTTATTTGTGGGGGAAGTGTGACACCGTCTGGGTCTGAAATGGCACCCTCTTCCCTATGTAGTGCACTACTTTTGACCAGGGCCTATTGGGCTGTCGTGCACTACTTTTGACCAGGGCCTATAGGGCTGTAGTGCACTACTTTTGACCAGGGCCTATAGGACTGTAGTGCACTACTTTTGACCAGGGCCTATAGGGTTGTAGTGCACTACTTTTGACCAGGGCCTATAGGGTTGTAGTGCACTACTTTTGACCAGGGTCCAATGGCACCCTTTTCCCTATATAGTGCACTACTTTTGACCAGGGTCCTTTGGGACACAGCCTCTGTATTTCTCAGATTATGAGGGATTATCTCTCCAGGCCCTGGGGATCTTGTGTGATGTCATGTCACGGTGACGATGATGATATCCATCCTGGGTATTTCTAAGCATCTATTATACAGTAACAAAGTCTCACAACCAGAGCTCCCTCTCTCTTTTTCTCTTCATCTCTTTCTCTCCCTGTCTTCCCCGCTCTCTCTCCACACCTCTCCCTCCTCTCCATCTCTCTCTCACTTATTTTCCTCTCCACTCTCTCTATTCCTCTATCTCCCTCCATCCCTCCCTCATCCTCCTTCTCTCCTCCCTTGTCCCATCTCTAGTCTACTCCTCTTACACATCCTCTCTACTCTTCTCTCCCTTTCTCTCTCCCTCTCCTCTTATCCCTCTCTCATGCGAGCAAGAAATCATTAATTTGTTAATCACATCCTATCCCTGATTAGGGTTAGTGTGACCTGCCTCATGCATGGTTGGCACAGAAGCACAAACTGAATCTTCATGAATGACTGGCTCGAATTGTGAGTTTGACCACACAATTTATTTTCATAATGAGCCACAATGTATTGCTTTAAACCCAAAGTTGCAAAAGAAACGTGATCTATTTAATAAACACAGGAACAGCTGCATCTAGTACATTCACACTACTTTAATGCAGGCTACATCAATGACTAATTTCTCAGAACACATCACCAGATTCACAGGGGATACATGACATAGTATGGCGATGCAATACTCCAAGCCGCAGCTTCATACTACTTGTCCAACATAGAGAACTGATGCTGTATACCGGTTGTTGAGTTGGGATTGGCATGGGGTATGATGGGTACGTGGGTGACTTTTGGATTGTCTTACTCATTGATAAGAAGACGTTTGGTCCAAATCAGATGTTGGGTACTATATTTACTAAATATTATCTGAATCCTATAAATTAAAATGACCAATTTGGATCCAATCAATTCAATTCATTTTCTCAAATAGTATTTGAACCCAGGTTGCATATTGTAACCTGTGACGTTGGTTGGAATGGCTTTGCGTGACGGTTTCCTGAATCAAATCTCTCCGATCCATAACCTAACATGCAGAATGTGTGTATATGCTTGCCTCTGACTAAAAGCTAAGCCCAGAGAGAGAGTGTCTGTGTTTAAGAGTGAAAGAGAGAGAGAGAGAGAGAGAGAGAGAGAGAAAGAGTGAGAGAGAGAGAGAGAGGGAGGAAGATTGAGAGAGAGAGAGAGGAAGAGTGAGAGAGAGCGAGAGAGAGAGAGAAATGGAGAGAGCTTGAGAGAGGGAGAGAAATGGAGAGAGAGAGAGAGACAGAGAGAGAGAGGAAGAGTGAGAGAGAGAGAGAGAGATAGAGAGAGAGAGAAATAGAGAGAGAGAGAAATGGAGAGAGAGAGAAATGGAGAGAGAGAGAAATGGAGAGAGAAATGGAGAGAGAGAGAAATGGAGAGAGAGAGAGAAATGGAGAGAGAGAGAAATGGAGAGAGAGAGAAATGGAGAGAGAGAGAAATGGAGAGAGAGAGAAATGGAGAGACAGAGAGAGACAGAGAGAGACAGAGAGAGACAGAGAGAGACATAGATGGTGTGTTAGTTGCGTAACCTCCCTCCTCTCTCTCCCTCCCTACCACCTCTAGGTTCTCTCCCTGGACTGTTAACCTGTCATCATGTGTTTGGTCCCTGATTGGTGGAAAGCTGAGCAGCAGGCTGTCAGTGTTTTTCCTCTTCTCTTCTTTTTATTTCTTTGTTGTTGTTGTTGTTGTTGTTGACTGAGTCTGTCTCCCAAACCCTATTCCATTCCCTACATAGTGCACTACTTTAGACAGGGACCCTATGGCACCCTATTCCATTCCCTACATAGTGCACTACTTTAGACAGGGACCCTATGGCACCCTATTCCCAATATAGTGCACTACTTTAGACCAGGACCCTATGGCACCCTATTCCCTACTTTTGACCAGGGTCATTTGGGACATACTGAGTCATACTGATGTAGGATCGTATTTTGATCACCCTGTTGCAGGAGAACTTTCCTGCTATGCAGGAAAATGTAAATGTGTAGTGCATTTTAGGTTAAAAAGGCTTCTGAAGTTTGCAATTTCCACATTGAAATTTCAAACTTGATTTTTCCATTACGAAAAATGCATCAAACCTTAACAAAATGTCCATTAATAATTATAATCCACATTTCCTGTTGCTGCAGGATTATTTTCCTGCTGTAGCAAACTGGCTCAAATTTAGATCCAACATCTGTATGAAACAAGGTCAATGTGATGGACTGTGAACAGGACAGGAAAGGTCTTTGGAGAGAAGGAGAGTGGGGAGAGGGAGAGAGGGATGTGGGAGAGATGGATGGAGAGAGAAACAAAAACAGAGATAGAGGAGGGACAGGGAGACAATGACAGAAAGGGACACAAAGAGAGAGAGAGACAGAGAGAGAGACAGAGAGAGAGAAAGAGAGAGAGACAGAGAGAGAGAAAGAGAGACAGAAAGAAGGAGAGAAAGTGCACATGGGAGTGTTTGACCTTCTAAGCCATGCTCCTGAACCACAACACACTGGTACATACTGGCACACCACTCTTCTGTAATGTATTCATTCAACACACCTCCAGGGTCTCAATAAAAATTCAACACACCTCTAGGGTCTCAATAAAACATGCAGTAACACAACAACCAACGACTGTCCTCTTTCTTCTTCCTGTTATCGTCTCATCTAGTTACAGTGTTCTAGAACGGGGTTTGTGTACAACATTCTGTAATAGAAGGCCAAGACCAAAAGGCCTAAACACGTCTGACACAAATAGAGTTAAAAAACAAAAATATTTATTTGATGTAAATGTTTTATTGGTATGTTATTTTTTAATTGTGTATTATTATAATATATATACTTTTTTACAAATGTTTAAATGTGCAAAGCTTTTGGCTGTAGTCCGTGTCAAATCCGTAACGCGTCGACTGACCGATCTACACGTAATGTTGAGTAGTTCACTGGCAAACTCAGTTTCACAGGACCCTGTGGCGCCAGAGCTGTGCTTTAGATAATGGATCAATGTTTATTGGTAGGCCTGTTTGGTGGTACTTTTCTCACGTTAAGCCTAATAGTTCACCAAGCTTTAGGAATACACGGTGTCGTAATACTGCCATTTATAGACTGCTGGCTGGTGGCAATAATGCATTTACTTGTTCAGTGATTAAAGTTGAAAATTCAAAAACATTGCAGATTGTAAAATAAATGTTCGATGCAACAGCATACTAATCAGCAACCAAGTGATTTATTTTAGAGTTCACAACAGTCCTGTACAGGCTAAGAGCTGATAGCAGCGTTACCTGCGCCGTCCTCGGCTCTCTCCCAGCTCCGATAGAAAGTTGTGCGTAAAACCAATCTATTAATGCCACATTATACAGTCAGTCTACCCTTAAAACACTAGCTTACTAGGGTTTATTTCATTGGGCAGTGTACTATCTACAGCTATATATCGTATTTAGCTGCTATTTATAAACGTTTTTATTAAAATGACATATCAAATAGTCTAACAACGAGGATGAATTTAGCCGCTATTTATTGCTGAGCGGTTTTGTCTGCCTAATAGCCTACACAAATGGGCTGCAATATTCAAGGTAAATTCAAATAAACACAAATTGAGGGACTCCCCTTGTGCTTGGCTGCCATTTGACAAATACAAATAATCTCGCTCTTTTGTCCATAATAATCTCATTGTAATACCCTAATTGCCTACCCGTATCTGCGAGCTGTTGGCTGGAGTGCAGGTGCCAAAACCAGTGGGCACATTCGCAAAGCATATATAACGTAACATTCCTTTTGACCAAACCATCATTACAGTTGAAATTTAACTGCACAAGTCATTGTTGTGTGTGTACTACGTCATCACACACAGCCTTTTATCTACAACAAATCAATTTGATGGAAACATCTGGCGGGAAAATGTGCATATTGTTTTTATGCGGATTTTAGAATATTTACATGAACATCTGTCATCAATTGGATGGAAACCTAGCTAGGGTCTATAATGGAGTCTGCCTAATTACTGTCCTTGTTTCAATTAGATGGAAACCTAGCTAGGGTCTATAATGGAGTCTGTCTAATTACTGTCCTTGTTTCAATTGGATGGAAACCTAGCTAGGGTCTATAATGGAGTCTGTCTAATTACTGTCCTTGTTTCAATTGGATGGAAACCTAGCTAGGGTCTATAATGGAGTCTGCCTAATTACTGTCCTTGTTTCAATTAGATGGAAACCTAGCTAGGGTCTATAATGGAGTCTGTCTAATTACTGTCCTTGTTTCAATTGGATGGAAACCTAGCTAGGGTCTATAATGGAGTCTAACTAATTACTGTCCTTGTTTCAATTGGATGGAAACCTAGCTAGGGTCTATAATGGAGTCTAACTAATTACTGTCCTTGTTTCAATTGGATGGAAACCTAGCTAGGGTCTATAATGGAGTCTAACTAATTACTGTCCTTGTTTCATCCTTCATTTAAACTCTGTCAAAATTTAAAGATCAAACATATTCGCTTATATGTCATATTTTATTGGAATGTTGTTTTTAAACTGTTAAATAAGGGAAAGCCGCACACTCTAAGAGCTCAGATGCAACAATTTAATAACCAACGTTTCGACAGCAAAGCTGTCTTCATCAGGGTATCATCACAAACACTGCGAGATGAGTCATTTATATAGTGTCAAGAGACACTAAGTCCCTGCTGCGTCAAGCCTTTTTCGTCCTGGTGTTGGCAGACCCAATCTTGGGCTCTCCCTGACAAGTTCCGCTTGGTGAGGAGCTGTGAGGATAGATTGGCTTAGGCCCCGGAACTCCTGCTTTAGGTCTTTGTCCCTCTTCTCAAGGCAGGTGAAAATTTGCTGGAAAAGGGCTACAATGGTTGGGTGTGGTTCTGGTCCCCCAACTGCTCCTTCAGTCATCTGGTCTCTTATGGCTGTATCTGCTGGTTCAACCGGTAGCTCCAACAGTTTTGGTTGTGTTTGGCCCCTTGCTCGGGCTCCTAGTTTCTCATAATTAACCTCTTCACCAGAAGATTCCATGGTATTCCACCCCGTTTCAACTTCAGGTACCTTTTATGACAGTGGATGCTGCTGCTGAGAACGCAATCCTGTACGCTTTCCTTTACCTCTCTTGTTGGAATTCACTGATTTGCGGTGCGCCATCCCACTGCTGCCACCATATGTTTTTAAACTGTTAGCCTTTAACCTACATACAGATGTAAGCTGCTGGTTTAAGACTTGTCTGGATGTACATGCTAATTCAGGCATTCATGCAGCTCATTTAAGGGTTGTTCCACCAATTCAGGCCATCATGTAGCTGTTTAAGGGTCGTTCCACCAATTCAGGCCATCATGTAGCTGTATAAGGGTCGTTCCACTAATTCAGGCCATCATGTAGCTGTTTAAGGGTCGTTCCATGAATTCAGGCCATCATGTAGCTGTTTAAGGGTCGTTCCATGAATTCAGGCCTTCATGCAGCTGTTTAAGGGTCGTTCCATGAATTCAGGCCTTCATGCAGCTGTTTAAGGGTCATTCTACCAATTCAGGCCATCATGTAGCTGTTTAAGGGTTGTTCCATGAATTCAGGCCATCATGTAGCTGTTTAAGGGTCGTTCCATGAATTCAGGCCTTCATGCAGCTGTTTAAGGGTCATTCTACCAATTCAGGCCATCATGTAGCTGTTTAAGGGTCGTTCCATGAATTCAGGCCTTCATGCAGCTGTTTAAGGGTCGTTCCATGAATTCAGGCCTTCATGCAGCTGTTTAAGGGTCATTCTACCAATTCAAGCCTTCATGCAGCTGTTTAAGGGTCATTCCACCAATTCAGGCCATTTAAGAAGTGCAACTTAGTAAAACAAAAAAACTCTGATTTCACCCATTGTCAACGTTCTATCACAAAGGGCACAATAATAATTTTCCATCTCAAGAGGTTAAATACAATAAAGTACTATATTATGTGCCTATTTAGTACCAAATAAAGTAACAGGGTCGACCGTAACAAGGTTTACGACGTCATCTTAACCCTCCTGTTGTGTTCATTTCATGTTAATTCATTATGTGTTCCCGGTCCAAAATGGCCGCCCCGTTATAGCTGATTATAAATCCATAATAATACATATATTATCACCTCATGTTGTGTTAGATCTTTTTATCAACTTAAGTTCTTGTGAACATTACAAGTTTTGAACTTCTATTTGCTATTTATGGCCTGTAGGCCTCATTGACCTGAGCTCATACAACTCGTTTTTGACTAAAACAAATCCTCAGATGAAGCATATTGTGCTATTTATCACAGACTCTCTCCTCCTCACCAGTGTCATGACCAAAGATATGATCAAGAGCCTCACATACAGTATATAATTTGGTCATTGTGCCACAGAATGAATTGTGAGCAGGGCTTCAAAAAAGCTTTTTATACCAGAGCTGCGAGAAAAGTTCTATATATTATTGAAACAATGTTGCGATTGTTTGTGAGAAAGCCAACAGCTGTGGTTCCCGTGGAGGAAAGATTCTATTGGGAAAGGTTCCCGCGGGGGTTGCCATGGAAGCCAAGAAGGGGAGTGAGGTGTGTGTGTGCTCAAACACACATGCATGTGGGGGTCTGTGTGTGGACAAAGTAATGGAACCTTATGACAATCAGATTAAATGAACTACATTTTTCAGAGAGAAAACTTGTAAATATGTCCAATTGGACCAGAACACAACAGTAAGGTTAAATCAGCCATAAATCCCATTGTGACAGGGGGAATGGAAGCTTGTTGTGTTGCTACAGGGAGGGGCAATTTAAAACAAGTTTCACAAAACATGATTTTTTGTGTAAAACAAATTCTAGCCTGTCTATCTATAGGTAACATGGTTGATGTGTTAGGCTTGACCCACTCAGTTTTCTCCCACAAAAACACCAGAAATTTGGCCAACAATCTGTTCACTTAACAGGGCCGATCCCAATACGTGGGACAGATGTAAATTAATCACTAATCGAATGGAAATCGTCTTCAGAAATGATTTTGTCAAAGCAACACAATAACTAGGGCTTTACAATAATGGTGAAACTAGGAGAAACGGTGGGATGAAGTGGGATTTATTGAAATATCCATGTGGTTTATATTAAAGGCCACTTCATTTAACATGAGGATTTAAAATGTCAATATTGGTGGACAATTTCTACTTAAAATATCAAAGGGATACGAAAGGTACTCATTTCATGGAATGACCTGTAAGAGTATTTTATAATATCTATAGTATATAAGGGTATTTTATAATATCTACAGTATATAAGGGTATTTTATAATATCTACAGTATATAAGGGTATTTTATAATATCTACAGTATATAAGGGTATTTTATAATATCTACAGTATATAAGGGTATTTTATAATATCTACAGTATATAAGGGTATTTTTATAATACAGCCCAATAGGTCCTGGTCAAAAGTAGTGCACTACATAGAGAATAGGGTGCCATTTGAGACGCAGGCAGTCTATAAGAGTCTGCCTAATGACTGTCCTTGTTTCATATCCTTCATTCCCTTTGGATCTAGTTCCATTACTGCTTATATGGAGAACTCCTCCACCTATTTCCTGCCACTTGGGTGTGCGAAGGCTAAATGTGCCCTGAGGGCAGCAGGTGCGGCAGATAATGGTTCCCTTTGGGAACTGATAATTGGTTTTAAGTGTCTGGGGTTTGTGTCAGGGTTGAATTGAGAAGTAAATACACATGACAGGTCAGAGAGGAGGGAGGGTTAGTCAACTGACGCTACACTGCTGGAGAGAGGTGTACAATATTTGTCATGATGAACCGTGGAAAGTTAATGTGAATACACGTTTAAGATATACAATATCCTTGAGTGTCTGTATGTGTGAGAATTCAGGTAGTTTAAGACTATCCTGGAGAAATCCAGTCTGTTTGTGCTAACTTTTCACTCCTTTCCACTCCTTGTCACATTCCATGAGTAGAATGTTAGCACAAACAGACTAGATTTCTCCAGGCTAGCCTGAGACTTGGCAGGCCAAACCAATGGTAGAATTCCTCCCCGCCTAGACGTCCAATGTGCAGGCACTGCATTGCATCAACCAATGGTTGCTTGCCACGTCATCGACTGTGCAGTCGGGTATCCGATTGCTATGTTATATGATGTGGTTAGCGGATATGTCACATGTCTATCCAGGCCATTGTGAGATCTGGCATCTGCTGTAATGTAGTCGGACAGGAACTCCACTATTACGGTGGCCGCTCATCATTAGGCTTAATGACTTTCACCTGGTCAGTTCTTTCAGATCACTCCAGCGAAGGAGGTGATGTAATATTGATCCAGATTAAGGAGAGTAGGCAATCAGAGACCGAGGTGATGTAATATTGATCCAGATTAAGGAGAGTAGGCAATCAGAGACCGAGGTGATGTAATATTGATCCAGATTATGGAGAGTAGACAATCAGAGACCGAGGTGATGTAATATTGATCCAGATTAAGGAGAGTAGGCAATCAGAGACCGAGGTGATGTAATATTGATCCAGATTATGGAGAGTGGACAATCAGAGACCGAGGTGATGTAATATTGATCCAGACTAAGGAGAGTAGGCAATCAGAGACCGAGGTGATGTAATATTGATCCAGATTAAGGAGAGTAGACAATCAGAGACCGAGGTGATGTAATATTGATCCAGATTATGGAGAGTGGACAATCAGAGACCGAGGTGATGTAATATTGATCCAGACTAAGGAGAGTAGGCAATCAGAGACCGAGGTGATGTAATATTGATCCAGATTATGGAGAGTGGACAATCAGAGACCGAGGTGATGTAATATTGATCCAGACTAAGGAGAGTAGGCAATCAGAGACCGAGGTGATGTAATATTGATCCAGATTAAGGAGAGTAGACAATCAGAGACCGAGGTGATGTAATATTGATCCAGATTATGGAGAGTGGACAATCAGAGACCGAGGTGATGTAATATTGATCCAGATTATGGAGAGTAGACAATCAGAGACCGAGGTGATGTAATATTGATCCAGACTAAGGAGAGTAGACAAGCAGAGACCAATATGATGTTGATATACATGTGCTTTTGAAGGAGTAACTATGTGAACATGAGACAGTGAAGAGGTTCAGCATCATTATAACACAGCATCCTAGAGGGGTCTGGATGGTTTCTGTTATAGAAGGGTTGTTATTGTTGTTCCTGATTGGCTTCAGGTGAAAGTCCACCATTGACGATACAGAGAGAGTGTATCAACTATGTTTTTTTGTTCGTTTTTTTGCATCGTTTGTAACTTCTTTTTTAACCCATTTGGTACATAATGTTGCTGCTACCGTCGCTTATGACAGAAAATCACTTCTGATTTTCACCACGAACTGGAATAAGCTTTTTTTTCCTTTGATTCCGACGAGCCCGACGTGAAGGACATACTGCTTTTCCCGGGAACAGAAAAAGAGGGCGATCGAATAAACCCACTCTGCCTTCCGTTCTGCTAGCTAACGTGCAACAATTTTTGGAAAATAAAATGGACGACCGACGAGGAAGATGAAACTACCAACGGGACATTAAAAAGCGGTCATATCTTATGTTTCACAGAGTCGTGGCTGAATGAGGACATTATCAACATACAGCTGGCTGGTTATGCGCTGTACTGGCAGGATAGAACAGCGGCGTCTGCTCAGACAAAGGGTGGCAGACTATGCATATTTGTAAACAATAGCTGGTGCACGATGTCTAAGGAAGTCTCAAGGTTTTGCTCGCCTGAGGTAGAGTATCTCATGTTAAGCTGTAGACCACACTATCTACCTAGAAAGTTTTCGTCTGTATTTTTTGTAGCTGTTTGCACACCACCACAGACCGATGCTGGCACTAAGACCGCACTCAATGAGCTGTATTCCGCCATAAGCAAATAGGAAAATGCTCATCCAGAGGTGGCGCTCCTAGTGGCCGGGGACATTGATGAAGGGAAACTTAAATCTGTTTTACCAAATTTCTATCAGCATGTTAAATGTGGAACCAGAAGGAAAAAAACTCTAGATCACCTTTACTCTACACACAGAGATGCGTACAAAGCTCTCCCTCGCCCTCAATTTGGAAAATCTGACCATAACTCTATCCTTCTGATTCCTGCTTATAAGCAAAAATGAAAGCAGGAAGCACCAGTGACCCGGTCAATAAAAAATTGGTCAGATGAAGCAGATGCTAAGCTACAGAACTGTTTCCAGCATGTTCCGGGATTCTTCCGATGGCATTGAGGAGTACACCACATCAGTCATTGGCTTCATCAATAATTACATTGATGACGTCGTCCCCACAGTGACCGTATGTACATACCCCAACCAGAAGCTAAGGATTACAGGCAACATTCGCACTGAGCTAAAGGCTAGAGCTGCCGCTTTCAAGGAGCTGGACTCTAACCCGGAAGCTTACAAAAATTCCCGCTATGCTCTCCGACGAACCATCAAACAGGCAAAGCGTCAATACAGGACTAAGGTAAATCGTACTACACTGGCTCCAACACTTGTCGGATGTGGCAGGGCTTGCAGACCATTACAGACTACAAAGGGAAGCACAGCTGAGAGCTGACCAGTGACATGAGCCTACCAGACGAGCTAAACTACTTCTATGCTCGCATCGAGGCAAATTGTTAAGCGGAGTGGAACAGGGGAACCCAAGAGCAGACTCAGACGACGGAGACTGGGATGAAGTAACCAAGGTATTTATTAAAACACAGTGGGGAGATGGAGTGCAGGTCAGGGGAAGCTCGGGTGGGTTGCAGGAAACCAGGTGCGGAGGCTGAGGCTGGAGTGAGAGGGGTTGGGACAGGGTAAGCCGGTCTGGAGGCTGAGGCTGGAGTGAGAGGGGTTGGGACAGGGTAAGCAGGTCTGGAGGCTGAGGCTGGAGTGAGAGGGGTTGGGACAGGGTAAGCAGATCTGGAGAGGAATCCAAGGGATTAGTAGAGTGGGGAATCCAGGACAGAGTATCAGGATGACGAGACGTGTAACTGGAGACAGGGACCAGAGTCAGAGCGGGCGGAACTCTAGCGGAGAGGAAAACAGCGTCAGGCAAGGAAAACAGGCACAACAGGATAACAGGGTCTAACAGTAACAAACGGCTAGAAGCATAGACTGACTGAAAATATATTACAATCTGGCCGCGTGGAAGTGGCAGGGCTGAGTATTTGTAGAGGTCTTGATTACGGAACGGGTTGCAGCTGGTGGGGATCTGCTCTGACTCCAGCACACCTGTGTCTGCTCACACAATCACACAGAGAGAGAGAGAGAGAGAGAGAGAGAGAGAGAGAGAGAGAGAGAGAGAGAGAGAGAGAGTACTGGGGGAGTGGCGGAAGGTCAAGGAGACACAGGATGAGCAGTAGAGGGCATGGCAGGAGCAGATGTAACACAAATAGCACTGAAACATGCATGAGAGCATAAGCTGTTCCGGACGACTGTGTGATCACGCTCTCCGCAACCAATGTGAGTAAGACCTTTAAACAGGTCAACATTCACAAGGCCGCAGGGCCAGACGGATTACCAGGACGTGTACTCCGAGCATGCGCTGACCAACTCGCAAGTGTCTTTTCAACCTCTCCCTGTCCGAGTCTGTAATACCAACATGTTTTAAGCAGACCACCGTAGTCCCTGTGCACAAGAACACTAAGGTAACCTGCCTAAATGACCAGTAGCACTCACATCTGTAGCCATGAAGTGCTTTGAAAGGCTGGTCATGGCTCACATCAACACCATTATCCCAGAAACCCTAGACCCACTCCAATTTGCATACCGCACTAACAGATCCACAGATGATGCAATCTCTGTTGAACTCCACACTGCCCTTTCACACCTGGACAAAAGGAACACCTATTTGAGAATGCTATTCATTGATTACTGCTCAGCGTTCAACACCATAGTACCCTCAAAGCTCATCGCTAAGCTAAGGACCCAGGGACTAAACATCTCCCTCTGCAACTGGATCCTGGACTTCCTGAAGGGCCGCCCCCAGGTGGTAAGGGTAGGTAACAACACATCCGCCACACTGATCCTCAACACAGAGGCCCCTCAGGGGTGCTTGCTCAGTCCACTCCTGTACTCCCTGTTCACTCATGACTGCATGGCCAGGCACGGCTCCAACACCATCATTAAGTTTGCCAATGACACAACAGTGGTAGGCCTGATCACCGACAATGACGAGACAGCCTATAAAGAGGAGGTCAGAGACCTGGCCGTGTGGTGCCAGGACAACAAACTTTCCCTCAACGTGATCAAGACATTGGAGACGCTTGTGGACTACAGGAAAAAGAGGACCGAGGAGGACCCATTCTCATTGATGGGGCTGTAGTGGAGCAGGTTGAGAGCTACAAGTTCCTTGGTGTCCACATCATCAACAAACTAACATGGTCCAAGCACACCAAGACAGTCGTGAAGAGGGCACGACAAAATCTATTCCCCCTCAGGAGACTGAAAAGATTTGGCATGGTTCCTCAGAATCTCAAAAGGTTCTACAGCTGCACCATCGAGAGCATCCTGACTGGTTGCATCACCGCCTGGTATGGCAACTGCTCGGCCTCTGAACGTAAGTCACTACAGAGGGTAGTGCGTACGGCCCAGTACATCACTGGGGGCAAGCTTCCTGCCATCCAGGACCTCTATACCAGGCAGTGTTAGAGGAAGGCCCTAAAACTGGTCAAAGACTCCAGCCTCCCTAATCATAGACTGTTCTCTCTGTTATCGCACCTCAAGCGGTACCAGAGCTCCAAGTCTAGGTCCAAGAGCCTTCTAAACAGCTTCTACCCCCAAGCCATAAGACTCCTGAACATCTAATCAAATAGCTACCCAGACTATTTGCATTGCCCCCCTCTTTTACACTGCTGCTACTCTCTGTTATAATCTATGCATAGACACTTTAATAACTCTACCTACATGTACATATTACCTCGACTAACCAGTGCCCCCGCACATTGACTCTGTACCGGTACCCACCTGTATATAGTCTTGCTATTGTAATTTTACTGCTGCTCTTTAATTACTTGTTACTTTTATTTTTTATTAATATTCTTATTTTTTAGTTGGTTGTTGGCTTGTAAGTAAGCATTTCAATGTAAAGTCTACACCTGTTGTATTTGTTGCATGTGACTAATAACATTTGATTTGATTTTACTGGATTTGGCTATAGAGACATTTTTTGTTTACAAGCAAACGTAGCAGAATACATAGCTAACACTGATGTCGGGTCCTGGACAAACTTAACAGCTATTGAGTGATGATCATGTAAACATGCAAGACTGATAGACTATAGATATGTTCAAGCATATTATTATTTTGCGAGCTTGATTGGTAATCAAGCCTCAGATGAGAACTTGCTTGGTAATCAACCCTCTGATTACATCTGTGATGTTGTAGTTGATAACCATCTGATTACATGTTTGTTGACTTGAATGAGCTGCATCTGAAGTTGGATGTTGTCGTATTCACTCCAATGTAAACAAGACCCTTTCTGACGCAGCCTAGGGGAATCTCCATCAGGGATTTAACAGTCTACTGTAGTCTAGTTGACTCCTGATTTAACAGTCTACTGTAGTCTAGTTGACTCCTGATTTAACAGTCTACTGTAGTCTAGTTGATCCTGATTTAACAGTCTACTGTAGTCTAGTTGATCCTGATTTAACAGTCTACTGTAGTCTAGTTGACTCCTGATTTAACAGTCTACTGTAGTCTAGTTGACTCCTGATTTAACAGTCTGCTGTAGTCTAGTTGACTCCTGATTTAACAGTCTACTGTAGTCTAGTTGACTCCTGATTTAACAGTCTACTGTAGTCTAGTTGACTCCTGATTTAACAGTCTACTGTAGTCTAGTTGACTCCTGATTTAACAGTCTACTGTAGTCTAGTTGACTCCTGATTTAACAGTCTGCTGTAGTCTAGTTGACTCCTGATTTAACAGTCTACTGTAGTCTAGTTGACTCCTGATTTAACAGTCTACTGTAGTCTAGTTGATCCTGATTTAACAGTCTGCTGTAGTCTAGTTGACTCCTGATTTAACAGTCTGCTGTAGTCTAGTTGACTCCTGATTTAACAGTCTACTGTAGTTGACTCCTGATTTAACAGTCTACTGTAGTCTAGTTGACTCCTGATTTAACAGTCTACTGTAGTCTAGTTTACTCCTGATTTAACAGTCTACTGTAGTCTAGTTGACTCCTGATTTAACAGTCTACTGTAGTCTAGTTGACTCCTGATTTAACAGCATTGGATCAGCATCAGGAAAGTATAGTAGTCATTCCGTCTGCACCAATCCAGTCTTCCAGTCCCTAACGGGGACTAAGGGAGTGCACATTTCAGGAAGTAGCCCTAGGGAGCATCTCATTTGAAGAAAGTGCTTTTTCGTCTGGAGGAGTTGGCTTAATTTAGGTCTGGGAAACCATCCCTATAATGTGAGTTCTTGAATTTTAAATCCACAGAAGGTAGGTGACATATTTTTCAGAAGAATCTCCATAGATGGATACAGCAGGATAGTTTAATACAGGATAAAACACACGTGAGCCACAGTATAAATACAATATCGTTTTGGGCCTTTTCCTTCTCTCTTACAAACCATTCATTCATTCTTTCTTTCTTTCTTTCTTATCTAGGTCATGGCTCTGTAGTTACAACCTGAGGCAGAGATGCATACCAAATGGCATCCTATCCCCTATATAGTGCACACCTTTTGACCAGGACCCCATAGGTTTCTGGTCAAAAGTAATGCACTATATAGGGAATAGGATGCCAAGTTGTCTCCATAATCCAGCTTGTTATACACTATGTTAGCTTTGACCCACTACTATGACCTGGTTAGTGACCTAGGCTGTATCCCAAATGGCTCCTTATGAAGTGCACCACTTTTGACCAGGGCCCAATAGCACCCTATTCCCTATGTAGTGCACTGCCTTTGACCATGGCCTATAGGGAATACGGAGCCCTTTGAGACACAGCCCAAGTTATATCAGACGTCAGAACCCCCCTCTGGGGATGGGGCTTAGCTTTGTATTACATCTGGGTTTTCTTCCTGAGTGAAGAGGAGATCAGACTGCTGTAGCGAAAGAGAGGAGACAGAGAGAGGAGACAGAGAGAAGAGGCAGAGAGAAGAGGCAGAGAGAGGAGACAGAGAGAGGTGACAGAGAGAGGAGGCGGAGAGAGGAGACAGAGAGAGGAGAAAGAGAGAGGAGGCAGAGAGAGGAGATCAGACTGCTGTAGCGAAGGAGAGGAGGCAGAGAGAGGAGACAGAGAGAGAGGCAGAGAGAGGAGGCAGATAGAGGAGATCAGACTGCTGTAGCGAAAGAGAGGAGGCAGAGAGAGGAGACAGAGAGAGAAGCAGAGAGAGGAGGCAGAGAGAGTAGATCAGACTGCTGTAGCGAAAGAGAGGAGACAGAGAGAGGAGACAGAGAGAGAGGCAGAGAGAGGAGGCAGATAGAGGAGATCAGACTGCTGTAGCAAAAGAGAGGAGACAGAGAGAAGAGGCAGAGAGAAGAGGCAGAGAGAGGAGACAGAGAGAGGAGGCGGAGAGAGGAGACAGAGAGAGGAGAAAGAGAGAGGAGGCAGAGAGAGGAGATCAGACTGCTGTAGCGAAGGAGAGGAGGCAGAGAGAGGAGACAGAGAGAGAGGCAGAGAGAGGAGGCAGATAGAGGAGATCAGACTGCTGTAGCGAAAGAGAGGAGGCAGAGAGAGGAGACAGAGAGAGAGGCAGAGAGAGGAGGCAGATAGAGGAGATCAGACTGCTGTAGCGAAAGAGAGGAGGCAGAGAGAGGAGGCAGAGAGAGACAGAGAGAGGAGGCAGAGAGAGGGGATCAGACTGCTGTAGAGAAGGAGAGGAGGCAGAGAGAGGAGACAGAGAGAGGAGACAGAGAGAGGAGACAGAGAGGAGGCATAGAGAGGAGGCAAAGAGAGGAGGCAGAGAGAGAAGACAGAGAGAGGAGGCATAGAGAGGAGACAGAGAGAGGAGGCATAGAGAGGAGACAGAGAGGAGCAATAGAGAGGAGGCATAGAGAGGAGGCAGAGAGAGGAGGCAGAGAGAGGGGGCATAGAGAGGAGGCAGAGAGACGGTGCATAGAGAGGAGACATAAAGAGGAGGCAGAGAGGGGAGACAGACAGAGAGACAGAGAGAGGAGGCAGAGGGAGGAGACAGAGAGAAGAGGCAGAGAGAAAAGGCAGAGAGAGGAGACAGAGAGAGTAGACAGAGAGAGGAGACAGAGAGAGGAGGCAGAGAGAGTAGGCAGAGAGAGAAGACAGAGAGGAGGCATAGAGAGGAGGCAAAGAGAGGAGGCAGAGAGAGAAGACAGAGAGGAGACATAGAGAGGAGACAGAGGGGAGGCATAGAGAGGAGGCAAAGAGAGGAGGCAGAGAGAAGACAGAGAGAGGAGGCATAGAGAGGAGACAGAGAGAGGAGGCATAGAGAGGAGACAGAGGGGAGGCATAGAGAGGAGGCATAGAGAGGAGACAGAGAGAGGAGGCAGAGAGAGGAGACAGAGAGAGGAGACAGGGAGAGGAGGTAGAGAGAGGAGGCAGAGAGAGGAGACAGGGAGAGGAGGCAGAGAGAGGAGAAAGAGAGAGGAGGCAGAGAGGAGGCATAGAGAGGAGGCAGAGAGAAGAGATCAGACTGCTGTAGAGAAGGAGAGGAGGCAGAGAGAGGAGGCAGAGAAAGGAGGCAGAGAGAGGAGACAGAGAGAGGAGGCAGAGAGAGAGGAGGAAGAGGGAGGAGACTGAGAGAGGAGACAGAGAGAGGAGACAGAGAGAGGAGATCAGACTGCTGTAGCGAATGAGAGGAGGCAGAGAGAGAAGACAGAGAGAGGGGGCATAGAGAGGAGGCAGAGAGACGGTGCATAGAGAGGAGACATAAAGAGGAGGCAGAGAGGGGAGACAGACAGAGAGACAGAGAGAGGAGGCAGAGGGAGGAGACAGAGAGAAGAGGCAGAGAGAAGAGGCAGAGAGAGGAGACAGAGAGAGTAGACAGAGAGAGGAGACAGAGAGAGGAGGCAGAGAGAGTAGGCAGAGAGAGAAGACAGAGAGGAGGCATAGAGAGGAGGCAAAGAGAGGAGGCAGAGAGAGAAGACAGAGAGGAGGCATAGAGAGGAGACAGAGGGGAGGCATAGAGAGGAGGCAAAGAGAGGAGGCAGAGAGAAGACAGAGAGAGGAGGCATAGAGAGGAGACAGAGAGAGGAGGCATAGAGAGGAGACAGAGGGGAGGCATAGAGAGGAGGCATAGAGAGGAGACAGAGAGAGGAGGCAGAGAGAGGAGACAGAGAGAGGAGACAGGGAGAGGAGGTAGAGAGAGGAGGCAGAGAGAGGAGACAGGGAGAGGAGGCAGAGAGAGGAGAAAGAGAGAGGAGGCAGAGAGGAGGCATAGAGAGGAGGCAGAGAGAGGAGATCAGACTGCTGTAGAGAAGGAGAGGAGGCAGAGAGAGGAGGCAGAGAAAGGAGGCAGAGAGAGGAGACAGAGAGAGGAGGCAGAGAGAGAGGAGGAAGAGGGAGGAGACTGAGAGAGGAGGCAGAGAGAGGAGACAGAGAGAGGAGATCAGACTGCTGTAGCGAATGAGAGGAGGCAGAGAGAGGAGACAGAGAGAGAGGCAGAGAGAGGAGGCAGAGAGAGGAGATCAGACTGCTGTAGCAAAAGAAAGGAGGCAGAGAGATGAGGCAGAGAGAGACAGAGAGAGGAGGCCGAGAGAGGAGATCAGACTGCTGTAGAGAAGGAGAGGAGGCAGAGAGAGGAGACAGAGAGAGAGGAGGCAGAGAGAGAAGACAGAGAGAGGAGACAGAGAGAGGAGAGAGAGGAGGCAGAGAGAGAGGCAGAGAGAGGAGAGAGAGGAGGCAGAGAGAGGCAGAGAGAGGAGACGTAGAGAGGAAGCAGAGAGAGGAGACAGAGAGAGGAGGCAGAGAGGAGACAGAGAGAGGAGACAGAGAGGAGGCATAGAGAGGAGGCAGAGAGAGAAGACATAGAGAGCAGACAGAGAGAGGAGGCATAGAGAGGAGACAGAGAGGAGGCATAGAGAGGAGGCATAGAGAGGAGGCAGAGAGAGGAGGCAGAGAGGAGGCATTGAGAGGAGGCAGAGAGAGAGGAGGAAGAGAGAGGAGACAGAGAGAGGAGGCAGAGAGAAGAGACAGCGAGAGAGACAGAGAGAGGAGGCAGAGAGAGGAGACAGAGAGAGGAGGCATAGAGAGCAGGCAGAGAGAGGAGGCAGAGAGAGGAGGCAGCAAGAGAGACAGAGAGAGGAGGCAGAGAGAGGAGGCAGAGAGAGTAGACAGAGAGAGGAGGCAGAGAGAGGAGACAGAGAGAGGAGGCAGAGAGAGGAGACAGAGAGAGGAGGCAGAGAGAGGAGACAGAGAGAGGAGGCAGAGAGAGGAGACAGAGAGAGGAGGCAGAGAGAGGAGACAGAGAGAGGAGGCAGAAAGAGGAGGCAGAGAGAGGAGGCAGAGAGGAAAGAGGAGAAGTGATGGAGAAAGGCACAAGCAGAGGGGCTGGGGAGAGGAAAAAGAGGAGGATGAGAAGAGACAGAAACAAAAAGATAGAAGAGAAAAGGTGTCTGTAGGCATCTCATCAGGCATCACTAGTAGAGGAGAGGAGGCTGTCTGTAGGCATCACATCAGGCATCACTAGTAGAGGAGAGGAGGCTGTCTGTAGGCATCACATCAGGCATCACTAGTAGAGGAGAGGAGGATGTAGGCATCACATCAGGCATCACTAGTAGAGGAGAGGAGGATGTAGGCATCACATCAGGCATCACTAGTAGAGGAGAGGAGGATGTAGGCATCACATCAGTTATCACTAGTAGAAAATAGTAGACTGTAGGAATCACATTAGGCATCACTAGAACAGAAGAGGAGACTGTATGAATCCTATCCGGCATCATCAGTAGAGAAGAGGAGACTGCAGGCATCCTATCAGGCATCACTAGTAGAGGAGAGGAGACTGTAGGCATCTCATCAGGCATCACTAGTAGAGAAATGGAGACTGTAGGAATCTCATCAGGCATCACTAGTAGAGAAAATGAGACTGTACGCATCACATCAGGTATCACTAGTAGAGAAGAGGAGACTTTAGGAATCACATCAGGCATCACTAGTAGATCAAAGCAGACTGTAGGCATCTCCTCAGGCATCACGATCAGAGTAGAGGAGACTGTTGGCATTACATCAGGTATCACTAGTAGAGAAAAGGAGACTTTACTCATCTCATCAGGCATCACTAGTAGAGAAAATGAGACTTTACTCATCTCATCAGGCATCACTAGTAGAGAAGAGGAGACTGTAGGCATCTCATCAGGCATCACTAGTAGAGAAGAGGAGATGGTAGGAATCACATCAGGCATCAATAGAACAGAAGAGGAGACTGCATGAATCATATCAGGCATCACTAGTAGATAAAATGAGACTGTAGGCATCACATCAGGCATCACTAGTAGAGAAGAGGAGACTGTAGGCAGCACAGCAGGCATCACAAGTTTTATTCATGAAAATAACACTAAGTTCTATAAATGAATGAGGCAGTCTACGGTTACGTCTCCAATGGCTCCCTATTCCCTACATAGTGCACTACTTTTTACCTGTAGGCTATGGGCCCTGGTCAAAAGAAGTGCACTATAGAGGGAATGTAGGGTGCCATTCGGAATCCACTGGATGAATATTTCCTTAAGAGGGCCAGATGGGTTGCCAGTTCTTGTTCGTGCAGCAAGGCCAGACCCCGTTGCCAGGTTGGGTTAATGCACTTAATGCTGTTGGAGAAGCTGAATTATTTGTGTCCGTGTCTCCTGAAGACTGTCTCTCTCTGTCTCTGTCTCTCTCTTTCTCTCTCTCTCTTTCTATTTGTGTCTCTCTCTCTCTCTCTCTCTCTCTCTCATTCACTCTCTCTCTCTCTCTCTCTGTGTGTGTGCTGAAGGCTAGTGTAAATAGACTGGTCATCTCAGAGTCAGTGGTAGGAGAGAGAAAAAGAGAGGGGAGGGGGGAGAGAGGGATGGAGAGAGAGTGGGGAGAGAGAGAGGGAGAGAGAGGGGAGAGAGATAGAGATAGAGGAGGGAGAAAAAAGGGGAGAGAGGAGGGAGAGAGTGTTGGAGGAGGGTGAGAGAGAGAGGAGGGAGAGAGAGGGGAGAAAGAGAGAGGAGGGAGAGAGAAGTGGGAGAGAGAGGAGGGAGAGAGAGGGGGAGAGAGGGAGAGCGATAGAGAGGAGGGAAAGAGAAGAAGGGGAGAGAGAGAGAGGAGAGAGGGAGGGGGAGAGAGAGGAGAGGAGGGAGAGAGAGAGTGGGAGAGAGGGAGAGAGAGAGAGGAGGGAAAGAGAAGAGAAGGAGAGAGAGAGAGAGAGAGAGAGAGAGAGGAGAGAAAGGGGGAGAGAGGAGGGAGAGAGAGGGGGTAGGGGAGAGAGAGGGAGAGATAGATAAGTGAGAGGGGGGAGGGGGAAAGCTAGAGAGGGGGAGAAAAGTAGAGAGGGGGGAGGGGGAAAGCTAGAGAGGGGGAGAGAGATGGGATACCTATCACAATGTTAATTGCTTTTCTGAATGTAAATGTAAGATACTTTACAATTTCCTTATCAGTCTTTCAAGGCGTGTGTGTGTGTGTGTGTGTGTGTGTGTGTGTGTGTGTGTGTGTGTGTGTGTGTCCGTGCACATTTAGGCATGTGAGTGTTGGATTAGTTATTCAGCTGGTTCATCTGGAGGGTAATAATAATGCTGTGAATGATTAACCTGGAGGATTTCAGAGAGGACCTTCTCTCCAGATATCAACTCTCAGGACATTAGGAGAGACTACTCAAAAATGTCTCCTTTCTTACAAGCACTTTTCCTTGGGGTCCTGTTTCCATGTGTTCTCTCTCCTTGCTTCCCCCGTGACGTTTTCAAAAGGAGGCGAAGAGAGGGCGGGAGGAGAGGACACAAGGAAATGATAGAATAAAATTGAAAAAGGGCCTATGTGAAAATTATAATAGCATGCTGCTGGAAGATGAAAACCGTACAGTCAATGTCCACACTTCCATTGTAAACAACTGTCTGGCTCCCCTAGTGGTATGTATTGGGTACTGCATGTACAGATGGCCCTGTTGTCACCTGTCACCACCTGTGTATCTTAGCCCTGGGCCCTTGTCCACAAAGCGTCTCAGAGTTGGAGTGCTGATCTAGGATCAGTTTAGTCTTCTATAGACCATAATGAATAAGATTAAATGGACAGATCCTAGATCAGCACATGTTCTATACTGAACAAAAGTAAAAACTCAACATACGATTTTACTGAGTTACAGTTTATATGAGGAAATCAGTTATTTTAAATAAATTCATTAGTCCCTAATCTATGGATTTCACATAACTGGGCAGGGGCACAGCCATGGGTGGGCCTGTCTCCCAAGTGGGTGGGCCTATGCCCTCCCAGGCCCAGCCAAATATAACTTGTTTTTCCCCACAAAAGGGATTTATTACAGACAGAAATACACCTCAGTTTTATCAGCTGTCCAGGTGGCTGGTCTCAGACGATCCCTCAGGTTAAAAAGACGGATGTGGAGGTCCTGGTGTGGTTAAACGTGGTCTGTGGTTGTGAGGCCGGTTGGACGTACTGCCAAATTCTCTAAAACAACATTGGAGTCGGCTTATGGTAGAGAAATTAACATTCAACAGCTTTGGTAGACATTCCTGCAGTCAGCATGCCAATTCCACGCTCCCTCAAAACTTGAGACATCTGTGGTATTGTGTTGTGTGACAAAACTGCACATTTTAAAGTGGCCTTTTATTGTCCTCAGCACAAGATGCACCTGTGTAATGATCATGCTGTTTAATCAGCTTCTTGATATGCCACACCTGTCAGATGGATGGATTATCTTGGCAAAGGAGAAATGCTCACTAACAGGGATGTAAACAAATAGAGAGAAAAAATATTTTTGTGCGTATGGAACATTTCTGGGATCTTACATTTCAGCTCATGAAACATGGGACCAACACTTTACATGTTTCATTTATATTTTTGTTCAGTATAAGACCCTTTGTAAATACAGGCCCTGGTCCTGGTTGTCCCCTGTCTATACCAGTGTTTTTTAAATCCTGGTCCTGGTTGTCCCCTGTCTATACCAGTGTTGTTTTATCCTGGTCCTGGTTGTCCCCTGTCTATACCAGTGTTTTTTTTTTATCCTGGTCCTGGTTGTCCCCTGTCTATACAAGTGTTATTTTTTATCCTGGTCCTGGTTGTCCCCTGTCTATACCAGTGTTTTTTTTGTCCCCTGTCTATACCAGCTAGCATCGACCGAGTTACCTAGTACCAAAGCTATCCCTGAGGCCCACCTCCCAGCCTACTCAGTTGTTCACCCGGACTCCATCTTAACACGGCTAGAACCCACTACTCCACCGGATCCTTGCCGTAAGCTCTGGACCTTGGAACCGGATCACCGCTGCTACCGAGTGGCTATAGTGGCTAACGCCCCTGCCCCGAAGCTAGCATCAGTTAGCCGTGAGCCAGGCGCATCTCCCGGCTAGCAAACTAATTTACTACAACTACAATACCTCTTGGATCCTTTGTCAACACGGCGCCCCGCCGCACCACCACGACTGGTCTGTCGACGAATACTCCATCCGCTGTGCCTTCAACCGGCCTCCGTCGGACGTCGGAGCAGACGCTTCTAATAGCCCCGGGCTACTAACTTTAAACGCTGTGTTGCCCGCATGCTAGCATAGTAGCAACTACTCCGCGGCTTCCCTGTTCCATCTATTGCTGCCCCCTGGACCCTATGATCACTTGGCTACATAGCTGATGCCTGCTGGACTGTCCATTATTCACGGTACTCCAATCAGTTTATTTTTTGTTTATCTGTCGGCCCCAGCCGCGAACTCAGGCTCTGTGTGTAGTTAACCAACCCTCTCTGCCCAGTCATCGCCATTTTACCTGTTGTTGTTGTTTTAGCTGATCAGCTGTTGTTGTCTCACCCGTTGTTGTCTAGCTAGCTCTCCCAATCAACACCTGTGATTACTTTATGCCTCGCTGTATGTCTCTCTCAAATGTCAATATGCCTTGTATACTGTTGTTTAGGTTAGTTATCATTGTTTTAGTTTACAATGGAGCCCCTAGTTCCACTAATCATACCTCTGATACCTCCTTTGTCCCACCTCCCACAAATTCGGTGACCTCACCCATTATAACCAGCATGTCCAGAGATACAACCTCTCTTATCATCACTCAGTGCCTGGGCTTACCTCCGCTGTACCTGCACCCCACCATACCCCTGTCTGCACATTATGCCCTGAATCTATTCTACCACGACCAGAAATCTGCTCCTTTTTTCTCTGTCCCCAACGCACTAGACGACCAGTTTTGCTAGCCTTTAGCTCTACCCTCATCCTACTCCTCCTCTATTCCTCGGGTGATGCGGAGGTTAACCCAGGCCCTGCGTGTCCCCACGCACCCTCATTTGTTGACTTCTGTGAAGCCTTGGTTTCATGCATGTCAACATCAGAAGCCTCCTCCCTAAGTTTGTTTTACTCACTGCTTTAGCACACTCCGCCAACCCTGATGTCCTTGCCGTGTCTGAATCCTGGCTTAGGAAGGCCACCAAAAATTCAGAGATTTCCATACCCAACTACAACATGTTCAGTCAAGATAGAACTGCCAAAGGGGGAGGAGTTGCAATCTACTGCAGAGATAGCCTGCAAAGTTCTGTCATACTTTCCAGGTCTATACCCAAACAGTTCGAACTTCTAATTTTAAAAATGAATCTCACCAGAAATAAGTATCTCACTGTTGCCGCCCGCATGCTATCGACCCCCCTCTGCGCCCAGCTGTGCCCTGGACACCATTTGTGAATTGATCGCCCCCCATCTAGCCTCAGAGTTTGTTCTGTTAGGTGACCTAAACTGGGGATATGCTTAACACCCCGGCAGTCCTACAATCTAAGTTAGATGCCCTCAATCTCACACAAATCATCAAGGAACCCACCAGGTACAACCCTAAATCCGTAAACATGGGCACCCTCATAGACATTATCCTGACCAACTTGCCCTCCAAATACACCTCCGCTGTTTTCAATCAGGATCTCAGCGATCACTGCCTCATTGCCTGTATCCGCTATGGGTCCGCGGTCAAACGAACACCCCTCATCACTGTCAAACACTTCTGTGAGAAGGCCTTTCTAATCGACCTGGCCCGGGTATCCTTGAAGGATATTGACCTCATCCCGTCAGTCGAGGATGCCTGGTCATTCTTTAAAAGTAATTTCCTCACCATCTTAGATAAGCATGCCCCATTCAAAAAATGCAGAACTAAGAACAGATACAGCCCTTGGTTCACTCCAGACCTGACTGCTCTTGACCAGCACAAAAACATCCTGTGGCAGACTGCAATAGCATCGAATAGTCCCCGCGATATGCAACTGTTCAGGGAAGTCAGGAACCAATACATGCAGTCAGTCAGGAAAGCAAAGACTAGCTTTTTCAAGCAGAAATTTGCATTCTGTAGCTCTAACTCCAAAAAGTTTTGGGACACTGTAAAGTCCATGGAGAACAAGAGCACCTCCTCCCAGCTGCCCACTGCACTGAGGTTAGGTAACACGGTCACCACTGATAAATCTATGATAATCGAAAATGTCAATAAGCATTTCTCAATGGCTGGCCATGCCTTCCTACTGGCTACTCCATCCCCGGCCAACAGCTCCGCCTACTCGCCCAAGCCTCCCCAGCTTCTCCTTCACCGAAATCCAGATAGCAGATGTTCTGAAAGAGCTGCAAAACCTGTACCCGTACAAATCAGCTGGGCTTGACAATCTGGACCCTCTCTTTCTAAAACTATCCGCCGCCATTGTTGCAACCCCTATTACCAGCCTGTTCAACCTCTCTTTCGTATCGTCCGAGATCCCTAAAGATTGGAAAGCTGCCTCGGTCATCCCCCTCTTCAAAGGGGGTGACACCCTAGACCCAAACTGTTACAGGCCTATTTCCATCCTGCCCTGCCTATCTTAAGTCTTTGAAAGCCAAGTTAATAAACAGATCACTGACCATTTCGAATCCCACCGTACCTTCTCCGCTGTGCAATCTGGTTTCCGAGCCGGTCACGGGTGCACCTCAGCCACACTCAAGGTACTAAACGATATCATAACCGCCATCGATAAAAGACAGTACTGTGCAGCTGTCTTCATCGACCTGGCCAAGGCTTTCGACTCTGTCAATCACCGTATTCTTATCGGCAGACTCAATAGCCTTGGCTTTTCAAATGGCTGCCTCGCCTGGTTCACCAACTACTTTGCAGACAGAGTTCAGTGAGGGCATGTTGTCTGGACCTCTGGCAGTCTCTATGGGGGTACCACAGGGTTAAATTCTCGGGCCGACTCTTTTCTCTGTAGATATCAATGATGTTGCTCTTGCTGCGGGTGATTCCCTGATCCACCTCTACGCAGACGACACCTTTCTGTATACTTCTGGCCCATCTTTGGACACTGTGCTAACTAACTTCCAAACGAGCTTCAATGCCATACAACACTCCTTCTGTGGCCTCCAACTGCTCTTAAACGCTAGTAAAACCAAATGCATGCTTTTCAACTACATCTCCAATCCAAAATCAAATCTAGAATTGGCTTTCTATTTCGCAAAAAAGCCTCCTTCACTCACGCCACCAAACTTACCCTAGTAAAACTGACTATCCTACTGATCCTCGACTTCGGCGATGTCATCTACAAAATAGCTTCCAATACTCTACTCAGCAAACTGGATGCAGTCTATCACAGTGCCATCCGTTTTGTTACCAAATCACCTTCTACCACCACCACTGCGACCTGTATGCTCTAGTCGGCTGGCCCTCGCTACATATTCGTCGCCAGACCCACTGGCTCCAGGTCATCTATAAGTCTATGCTTGGTAAAGCTCCACCTTATCTCAGTTCACTGGTCACGAAAAACAACACTCACCCATAGCACACGTTCCAGCAGGTATATCTCACTGATCATCCCCAAAGCCAACACCTCATTTGGCCGCCTTTCCTTCCAGGTCTCTGCTGCCAGTGACTGGAACGAATTGCAAAAATCGCTGAAGTTGGAGACTTTTATTTCCCTCACCAACTTTAAACATCAGCTATCTGAGCAGCTAACCGATCGCTGCAGCTGTACATAGCCCATCTGTAAACAGCCCATCCAATCTACCTACCTCATCCCCATACTATTTTTATTTTATTTACTTTTCTGCTCGTTTGCACATCAGTATCTCTACTTGCACATCATCATATGCTCATCTATCACTCCAGTGTTAATCTGCTAAATTGTAATTATTTGCTCCTATGGCCTATTTATTACCTTACCTCCTCATGCCTTTTGCACACACTGTATATAGACTTTCTTTTTTTCCTACTGTGTCATTGACTTGTTTATTGTGTTATTGGCTTGTTTATTGTTTACTCCATGTGTAACTCTGTGTTGTTGTCTGTGTCACACTGCTTTGCTTTATCTTGGCCAGGTCGCAGTTGTAAATGAGAACTTGTTCTCAACTAGCGCTCTGGAGCAAGTTTTCATCAAGGATCTCCCTGTTCTTTGCTCCGTTCATCTTTCCTTCGATCCTGACTAGTCTCCAGTCCCTGCCACTGAAAAACATCCCCACCACATGATGCTGCCACCACCATGCTTCACCATAGGGATGGTGACAGGTTTCCTCCAGATGTGAAGCTTGGCATTCAGGCCAAAGAGTTCAATCTTAGTTTCATCAGACCAGAGAATCTTGTTTCTCATGGGCTGAGAGTCCTTAAGGTGTCTTTTGGCAAACTCCAAGTGGACAGTTATGTGCCTTTTACAGAGGAGTGGCATCCGTCTGGCCACTCTACCATAAAGGTCTGATTGGTGGAGTGCTGCAGAGATGGTTGTCCTTCTGGAAGGTTCTCCCATCTCCACAGAGGAACTCTGGAGCTCTGTCAGAGTGACCATTGGGTTCTTGTTCACCTACCTGACCAAGGCCCTTCTCCCCCGATTGCTCAGTTTGGCCAGGCGGCCAGCTCTAGGAAGAGTCTTGGTGGTTCCAAACTTCTTCCATTTAAGAAAGATGGAGGCCACTGTGTTCTTGGGGACCTTCAATGCTGCAGACATTTGTTGGTACCCTTCCCCAGATCTGTGCCTCGACACAATCCTGTCTCGGAGCTCTACGGATAATTCCTTCTACCTCATGGCTTGGTTTTTGCTCAGACATGCACTGTCAACTGTGGGACCTCATAAATACAGGTGTGTGCCTTTCCAAATCAAAATCATGTCCAATCAATTGAATTGACCACAGGTGGACTCCAATCAAGTTGTAGAAACATCTCAAGGATGCACCTGAGCTCAATTTGGAGTCTCATAGCAAAGGGTCTGAATACTTATGTAAATAAGGTATTTCTGTCTCCTATCTGCCAGGTCTGAGAGACTGAAAACAAAGTTCTAAACAACAAGGAAGTTGGAATCAGTCAATATTCATTCAGTGTACGTCTCAAATGGCACCCTATTCCCTATATAGTGCACTTATTTTGACCTTATGGGCCCTGGATAAAAGAAGTGCACTATAGAGGGAATAGGCTGCTATTTGAGACATACACCAAACGAATATTGACTGATTCCTACTTCCTCGTTCTTTAGAACTTTGTTTCCAGTCTCTCAGACCTGGCAGATAGGAGACAAGGTGTGTCTGTAGGTAACAGGTTGGGTCTAGTTTCCAGTCTCTCAGACCTGGCAGATAGGAGACAAGGTGTGTCTGTAGGTAACAGGTTGGGTCTAGTTTCCAGTCTCTCAGACCTGGCAGATAGGAGACAAGGTGTGTCTGTAGGTAACAGGTTGGGTCCAGTTTCCTCAACTGTTGTAATGGCCTCACACAGATTACAGGCTTTGAAGCAGCAACAAAATCAGCATGATAATCTTTTATGAGGCCTTTATGGATGATAAACTAGAGTTATTGTTTTACCCTTGTTGCCATTAACCCTGTTTTGGAAGGCTTGTACTTTTCTGTAAAAGGAGCACTAAATCATTATTGATCAAAACAAGTTTGTTCCTTGTTGCTTTGTTTACAGTTTTATGGCTCAGACGTGACAGATAAGAACACGTGAATCTTTCAGAGCTGGCATAAATATGGGCAGTGTTAAGGGTTGGCATCATAAAGATCCCCCCGGGACTCAGGCATTTGACAGATCCCTCACTGAGACCTCCTTACAGCAGGTAATTCAACATTCACTTCTGGTAATACTGTAATATGGGAGAACGAGAGATAACGTCAGCTTTAGGTACGTTTGTTACGGGATTTATTTTGATGGAAACCTCCATTACAAGTTGTGGAATGTATTAAGTTAGTATCTTTTTATGTATAAAGAATAACATTTTGGGGAGTGGTTGAAGTCTCTCTCTCTCTCTCTCTCTCTTCTCCATAGACATGTTGTCCTGTGTTCTCCTGTGGTTGAAGTCTCTCTCTCTCTCTTCCCCATAGACATGTTCTCCTGTGTTCTCCTGTGGTTGAAGTCTCTCTCTCTCTCTTCTCCATAGACATGTTGTCCTGTGTTCTCCTGTGGTTGAAGTCTCTCTCTCTCTCTTCTCCATAGACATGTTGTCCTGTGTTCTCCTGTGGTTGAAGTCTCTCTCTCTCTCTTCTCCATAGACATGTTCTCCTGTGTTCTCCTGTGGTTGATGGTTCCTCTGCTGATGGTTGAACATGCATCATGTGCACCTACAACTAACTCAACTTCACCACCTCAACTTGGTAAGATACTGACCTCTCACTTATTCACTATTCTAATTTAATATACAACTGTATTGTCCATTTGTTACAGCAAACCACAACCCCTCCCACCACCTCCCAGATAGCCAACCACGTTACAGAGAACAACGACCCCTCCCACTACCTCCCAGATAGCAACCACGTTACAGAGAACAACGACCCCTCCCACCCCCTCCCAGATAGCCAACCACGTTACAGAGAACAACGACCCCTCCCACTACCTCCCAGATAGCCAACCACGTTACAGAGAACAACGACCCCTCCCACCCCCTCCCAGATAGCCTACCACGTTACAGCGAACAACGGCCCCTCCCACCACCTCCCACCATCTCCCAGATAGCCTACCACCTTACAGCGAACAACGGCCCCTCCCACCACCTCCCAGATAGCCAACCACCTTACAGCGAACAACGACCCCTCCCTCCGCCTCCCAGATGGCCTACCACCTTACAGCGAACAACGACCCCTCCCTCCACCTCCCAGATAGCCTACCACCTTACAGCGAACAACAACCCCTCCCTCCACCTCCCAGATAGCCTACCACCTTACAGCGAACAACGACCCCTCCCTCCACCTCCCAGATAGCCTACTACCTTACAGCGAACAACGGCCCCTCCCACCACCTCCCACCACCTCCCAGATAGCCTACCACCTTACAGCGAACAACGACCCCTCCCACTCCCTCCCAGATAGCCAACCACGTTACATCGAACAATGACCCCTCCCACTCCCTCCCAGATAGCCAACCACGTTACAGCTGTGTACTGTAATTGTAAGATGTACAGAAGCAACAATACCTCAGGTGAATAGTTTCCTTATTATTTTAGGATCAGTATGGAGACCAGGGCTCCACACTCTATGGGGTCTAATCCTCTGTAGTGTTTACTGTAGTAATGTCATGTAGCACACACACACACACATACACTATCACACACACACACACACACACACACACATACACTATCACACACACACACACATAATCACACACACTATCACACACACACACACACACACACACACACACACACACACACACACACACACACACACACACACACACACACACACACACACACACACACACACACACACACTCAGTGCAAGACGTGCCACTATTGTACCTGGTTCGAATCCTGGCTGTATCCCATCCGGCTGTGATTGGGAGTCCCATAGGGCGGCGCACAATTGGCCCAGCGTCGTCCGGGTTTGGCCGGGGTAGGCCGTCATTGTAAATAAGAATTTGTTCTTAACTGACTTAACTAGTTAAACAAAACAAAAATAATAAAACACACACGTGTCTGTATCAAGTATTTAACTTTCCTCTCGTCTTGGTGATTTCCAGTAGCCGTGCAGGCGGTACACGAGGGCAGACATGCAGCCGGGGTTGGGCCCAGTTTCCAGTCTCTCAGAACAGACTTCAACAGCTTGGAGAGGCTGAGGAACAGAACACGATACGTTGCCAGGAGCTGTAAAGAAACAAGGGACAGATATAACCAACATCAAGGTAAGAAACATTTTTATACAATAATAATAATAATAATAATAATATATTAACTATATATGCCATTTAGCAGATGCTTTAACTCAAAGCGATTAAACATTTTCACATGGGTTGCCCCAGTGGGACATAAACCCACAATCCTAACGTTGCCTTGCTTTAAGCTTCACAGGACCACCCATGTTTATAACTGCTGTACACTGCAGTGCTGTATATTAAATAATTATTAATGTCTGAACACTCAGACTACAACAGAAAGAATAGCAGTGCCAATCTTGTACTGTTTATCTCTCGCCACCCGGTGGTTACGTTTGGTGTTGCATGTACAGTACATTGAGTATCACTATGGTTACAAAGAATTTACTCATCAGATGGGCATCTATATTTTGTTATATTTAGATATATGTATCAATATATGTAGACTTTTACTTTGTTATATTTACATATGTGTTAGTATATTTAGGTTTACACTTGCTTATACGTAAGTATATATACTGCTCAAAAAAATAAAGGGAACACTTAAACAACACATCCTAGATCTGAATGAAAGAAATAATCTTATTAAATACTTTTTTCTTTACATAGTTGAATGTGCTGACAACAAAATCACACAAAAATAATCAATGGAAATCCAATTTATCAACCCATGGAGGTCTGGATTTGGAGTCACACTCAAAATTAAAGTGGAAAACCACACTACAGGCTGATCCAACTTTGATGTAATGTCCTTAAAACAAGTCAAAATGAGGCTCAGTAGTGTGTGTGGCCTCCACGTGCCTGTATGACCTCCCTACAATGCCTGGGCATGCTCCTGATGAGGTGGCGGATGGTCTCCTGAGGGATCTCCTCCCAGACCTGGACTAAAGCATCCGCCAACTCCTGGACAGTCTGTGGTGCAACGTGGCGTTGGTGGATGGAGCGAGACATGATGTCCCAGATGTGCTCAATTGGATTCAGGTCTGGAGAACGGGCGGGCCAGTCCATAGCATCAATGCCTTCCTCTTGCAGGAACTGATGACACACTCCAGCCACATGAGGTCTAGCATTGTCTTGTATTAGGAGGAACCCAGGGCCAACCGCACCAGCATATGGTCTCACAAGGGGTCTGAGGATCTCATCTCGGTACCTAATGGCAGTCAGGCTACCTCTGGCGAGCACATGGAGGGCTGTGCGGCCCCCCAAAGAAATGCCACCCAACACCATGACTGACCAACCGCCAAACCGGTCATGCTGGAGGATGTTGCAGGCAGCAGAACGTTCTCCACGGCGTCTCCGGACTCTGTCACGTCTGTCACGTGCTCAGTGTGAACCTGCTTTCATCTGTGAAGAGCACAGGGCGCCAGTGGCGAATTTGCCAGTCTTGGTGTTCTCTGGCAAATGCCAAACGTCCTGCACGGTGTTGGGCTGTAAGCACAACCCCCACCTGTGGACGTCGGGCCCTCATACCACTTTCATGGAGTCTGTTTCTGACCGTTTGAGCAGACACATGCACATTTGTGGCCTGTTGGAGGTCATTTTGCAGGGCTCTGGCAGTGCTTCTCCTGCTCCTCCTTGCACAAAGGCGGAGGTAGCGGTCCTGCTGCTGGGTTGTTGCCCTCCTACGGCTTCCTCCACGTCTCCTGATGTACTGGCCTGTCTCCTGGTAGCGCCTCCATGCTCTGGACACTACGCTGACAGACACAGCAAACCTTCTTGCCACAGCTCGCATTGATGTGCCATCCTGGATGAGCTGCACTTCCTGAGCTACTTGTGTGGGTTGTAGACTCCGTCTCATGCTACCACTAGAGTGAAAGCACCGCCAGCATTCAAAAGTGACCAAAACATCAGCCAGGAAGCATAGGAACTGAGAAGTGGTCTGTGGTTACCACCTGCAGAACCACTCCTTTATTGGGGGTGTCTTGCTATTTGCCTATAATTTCCACCTGTTGTCTATTCCATTTGCACAACAGCATGTTCAATTTATTGTCAATAAGTGTTGCTTCCTAAGTGGACAGTTTGATTTCACAGAAGTGTGATTGACTTGGAGTTTCATTGTGTTGTTTAAGTGTTCCCTTTATTTTTTTGAGCAGTGTAGTTCAATATATTGTTAAATACTTCAATATATATAGGTATATATTTCAAGATACAGTACCAGTCAAAAGTTTGGACACAGCTACTCATTCCAGGGTTTTTCTTTATTTTGACTATTTTCTACATTGTAGAATTATAGTGAAGACATCAAACTATGAAATAACACGTATGGAATATTGTAGTGACCAAACAAGTAAGAGAATGCCAAAAGTGTGCAAAGCTGTCATCAAGAAAAAGGGTTGCTACTTTGAAGAATCTAAAATATATTTTGATTTGTTTAACACTTTTTTGGTTACTACATGATTCCATTTGTGTTATTTCATAGTTCTGATGTCTTCACTATTATTCTACAATGTAGAAAATAGCAAAAATAAAGAAAAAACCTTGAATAAGTAGGTGTGTCCAAACTTTTGACTGGTACTGTATGTATTTACATATTTCAACATATGTAATTATGTACATTTCAATATATTAGGATATTTCTAATATAGTTCTCCTTCTGTCAGATGGTCTGTACTACCTGACTACAGCCAGCGGGGTGGTGTACCAGACCTTTTGTGACATGACCACAGCGGGTGGCGGCTGGACCCTGGTGGCGAGCGTGCACGAGAACAACATGTATGGGAAGTGCACGGTGGGTGACCGCTGGTCCAGTGAGCAGGGTAGTAACCCCAACCGGCCAGACGGAGAGGGGAACTGGGCCAACAGGGTCACCTTTGGAACAGCAGAGGGCGCCACCTCTGATGACTTCAAGGTAGAGGACCTTGTTTTGTCTTGTTTAGTCTACTTTTGTCTAGTCTAGACGGTCTCGTCTCAATCACTTTTTCCAGATCATCGAGTGTTGTCTAGTCTAGATGTTTTTTTTTCGATATCCACCTCATCGACTGTACAGTCGGGCATCAGATTGCTATATCATACGATGGGGTTTAAGCTGATATGTTAAATAGATGATCAGATTGCTATATCATACGATGGGGTTTAAGCTGATATGTTAAATAGATGATCAGATTGCTATATCATACGATGGGGTTTAAACTAAACTAATGTTGAAAACCTATACAGTAGGGTTGGGCTTAATTTCATTTCAATTCCAGTCTATTCAGAAACCAAATTACAATTCCAAATTCTTCCCATTGAAATAAATGCATTGAAGAATAAGAATTGGAATGTCAGTGCATTTCCTGAATTAACTGGAAGTGGAATGGAATTGCGTGATGCAAGACACAAATCAATACATATCCTCCTGTCTCCCTCAGAACCCTGGGTATTAATACATCTGCTCCTGTCTCCCTCAGAACCCTGGGTATTAATACATCTCCTCCTGTCTCCCTCAGAACCCTGGGTATTAATACATCTGCTCCTGTCTCCCTCAGAACCCTGGGTATTAATACATCTCCTCCTGTCTCCCTTAGAACCCTGGGTATTAAAACATCTGCTCCTGTCTCCCTTAGAACCCTGGGTATTAAAACATCTGCTCCTGTCTCCCTCAGATCCCTGGGTATTAAAACATCTGCTCCTGTCTCCCTCAGAACCCTGGGTATTAAAACATCTGCTCCTGTCTCCCTCAGATCCCTGGGTATTAAAACATCTGCTCCTGTCTCCCTCAGAACCCTGGGTATTAAAACATCTCCTCTCCTCAGAACCCTGGGTATTAATACATCTCCTCTCCTCAGAACCCTGGGTATTAAAACATCTCCTCTCCTCAGAACCCTGGGTATTAATACATCTCCTCTCCTCAGAACCCTGGGTATTAAAACATCTCCTCTCCTCAGAACCCTGGGTATTAATACATCTGCTCCTGTCTCCCTCAGAACCCTGGGTATTAATACATCTCCTCCTGTCTCCCTCAGAACCCTGGGTATTAAAACATCTCCTCTCCTCAGAACCCTGGGTATTAAAACATCTCCTCTCCTCAGAACCCTGGGTATTAATAGATCTCCTCCTGTCTCCCTCAGAACCCTGGGTATTAAAACATCTCCTCTCCTCAGAACCCTAGGTATTAAAACATCTCCTCTCCTCAGAACCCTGGGTATTAATACATCTGCTCCTGTCTCCCTCAGAACCCTGGAAATTAATACATCTGCTCCTGTCTCTCTCAGAACCCTAAGTATTAATACATCTGCTCCTGTCTCTCTCAGAACCCTGGGTATTCATACATCTGCTCCTGTCTCCCTCAGAACCCTGGGTATTAATACATCTGCTCCTGTCTCCCTCAGAATCCTGGGTATTAATACATCTCCTCCTGTCTCCCTCAGAACCCTCGGTATTAATACATCTCCTCCTGTCTCCCTCAGAACCCTGGGTATTAATACATCTCCTCTCCTGAGAACCCTGGGTAATAAAACATCTCCTCTCCTCAGAACCCTGGGTATTAAAACATCTCCTCTCCTCAGAACCCTGGGTATTAAAACATCTCCTCTCCTCAGAACCCTGGGTATTAATACATCTCCTCTCCTCAGAACCCTGGGTAATAAAACATCTCCTCTCCTCAGAACCCTGGGTAATAAAAGTTCTCCTCTCCTCAGAACCCTGGGTATTAATACATCTCCTCTCCTCAGAACCCTGGGTATTAATACATCTGCTCCTGTCTCCCTCAGAACCCTGGGTATTAATACATCTGCTCCTGTCTCCCTCAGAACCCTGGGTATTAATACATCTGCTCCTGTCTCCCTCAGAACCCTGGGTATTAATACATCTGCTCCTGTCTCCCTCAGAACCCTGGGTATTAATACATCTCCTCCTGTCTCCCTCAGAACCCTGGGTATTAATACATCTCCTCCTGTCTCCCTCAGAACCCTGGGTATTATGACATTGTGGCGGAGGACATGTCTGTGTGGCACGTTCCCAACAACTCTCCTATGGAACACTGGAACCTGGCATCCATCCTGCGTTACCACACAGAGAGACGCTTCCTCACCCTGCACGGAGGCAACCTGCACCAACTCTTCAAGGTATCAAACACACTCACACAGAGAGATGCTTCCTCACCCTGCACAGAGGCAACCTGCACCAACTCTTCAAGGTATCAAACACACACACACACAGAGACACTTCCTCACCCTGTACAGAAGCAACCTGCACCAACTCTTCAAGGTATCAAACACACACACACACAGATGCTTCCTCACCCTGCACAGAGGCAACCTGCACCAACTCTTCAAGGTATCAAACACATACACACAGAGAGACACTTCCTCACCCTGCACGGAGGCAACCTGCACCAACTCTTCAAGGTATCAAACACACTCACACCCGCACACACACAAACACACAGTACAATTTACACGTTCTTGTTCATTTCACTTACACAGGTGTTTGAGGTGGTTCGGTCCACATTTGCGTTATGAATAACTTTGACAAACTAATGCATCAAGCTGATGCCTTTAGCTCAGCAGGTTAACACAGTCTGAACCCCCCCCCCCCCCCCCAGTGGGTCAAACAGATGGGTGCTTGATGAAGCTCAACATGAATGACATGTTGTGTTCTGATATCCCAGACCCACCCAGTGAGATACAACGTGGGGTCTTGCAGCAACAGAGGACCATCCATTCCTGTTGTCTATGACCATGGAGACACAGAAACCACCAGACAGCTGTACGGACCCAGCTCAAGAAGTACGGGGCCTCTTTCATTTGATAAACCACGAACAAATGAAAGAGAGCGATGAAATTAAATATATCTGTAGACATACAGTTGATGTCGGAAGTTTACATACACCTTGGCCAAATACATTTAAACTCAGTTTTTCAAAATTCCTGACATTTAATCCTAGTAAAAATTCAGTTTTAGGTGAGTTAGGATCACCACTTTATTTTAAGAACGTGAAATGTTAGAATAATAGTAGAGAGAATGATTTATTTCAGCTTTTATTTCCTTCATCACATTCCGAGTGGATCAGAAGTTTACATACACTCAATTACTATTTGGTAGCATTGCCTTTAAATTGTTTAACTTGGGTCAAACGTTTCGGGTAGCCTTCCACAAGCTTCCCACAATGAGTTGGGTGAATTTTGTCCCATTCCTCCTGACAGAGCTGGTGTAACTGAGTCAGGTTTGTAGGCCTCCTTGCTCGCACACGCTTTTTCAGTTCTGCCCACAAATTTTCTATAGGATTGAGGTCAGAGCTTTGTGATGGCCACTCCAATACCTTGACTTTGTTGTCCTTAAGCCATTTTGCCACAACTTTGGAAGTATGCTTGGGGTCATTGTCGCAAATGGAAGACCCATTTGCGACCAAGCTTTAACTTCCTGACTGATGTCTTGAGATGCTGCTTCAATATATCCACATAATTTTCCTCCCTCATAATGCCATTTATTTTTTGAGGTACACCAGTCCCTCCTGCAGCAAAGCACCCCCCAACATGATGCTGCCACCCTGTGCTTCATGTTTGGGATGGTGTTCTTCAGGCTTGCAAGCCTCCCCTTTTTCCTCCAAACATAACGATGGTCATTATGACCAAACAGTTCTATTTTTGTTTCATCAGACCAGAGGACATTTCTCCAAAAAGTACAATCTTTGTCCCCATGTGCAGTTGCAAACCGTAGTCTGGCTTTTTTATGGCGGTTTTGTAGCAGAGGCTTCTTCCTTGCTGAGCGGCCTTTCAGGTTATGTCAATATAGGACTCGTTTTACTGTGGATATAGATACGTTTTGTACCTGTTTCCTGCAGCATCTTCACAAGGTCCTTTGCTGTTGTTCTGGGATTGATTTGCACTTTTCGCACAAAAGTACGTTAATCTCCAGGAGACAGAACGCATCTCCTTCCTGAGCGGTATGATGGCTGCGTGGTCCCATGGTGTTTATACTTGCGTACTATTGTTTGTACAGTTGAACGTGGTACCTTCAGGCATTTGGAAATTGCTCCCAAGGATGAACCAGACTTGTGGAGGTCCACAATGTTTTTTCTGAGATCTTGGCTGATTTCTTTTGATTTTCCCATGATGTCAAGCAAAGAGGCACTGAGTTTGAAGGTAGGCCTTGAAATACATCCACAGGTACACCTCCAATTGACTCAAATGATGTCAATTAGCCTATCAGAAGCTTCTAAAGCCATGACATAATTTCCTGGAATTTTCCAAGCTGTTTAAAGGCACAGTCAACTTAGTGTATGTAAACTTCTGACTCACTGGAATTGTGATACAGTGAATTATAAGTGAAATAATCTGTCTGTAAACAATTATTGGAAAAATGACTTGTATCATGCACAAAGTAGATGTCCTAACCGACTTGCCAAAACTACAGTTTGTTAACAAGAAATTTGTGGAGTGGTTGAAAAACAAGTTTTAATGACTCCAACCTAAGTGTATGTAAACTTCCGACTTCAACTGTATATATATATATATTTATATTTAAGGGGTGTGTGGTATATGGCCAATATACCACGGCTAAGGGCTGTTCTTAGGCACGACGCAACACAGAGTACCTGGAGGTACCTTATTGCTATTATAAACTGGTTACCAACATAATTAGAGAAGTAAAAATAATTGTTTTGACATACCCGTGGTATACGGTCTGATATATCGCAGCATCAGCCAATCAGCATTTAGGGCTCGAACCACCCAGTTTCTAAATATATATATACTCCTGTAGATAACAACAACGTTACTATCATTAAGTTTATTCAGAAAGGGAATGTGTCTGTGGAATAAATGACGTGGCTCGTAGACGTTTATATCATGTTTCTGTCATGTTTTTTATCTTCTAAAGATGAGTTTCAACCTGGCTTCATCACGTTCAGAGCCATAAATACCGAACGAGCAGCCACGGCCATCTGCTCTGGGGTCAAACCAACCGGCTGCAACGCTGAACATGTGAGTTCAAAGGAACAATCGTGGTATTTTTTAAGGCAAATAATTCTGTGTGTGTGTCTGTGTGTCGGTGTCTGTGTGTGTCTGTGTGTGTGTGTGTCTGTGTGTCGGTGTGTGTGTATGTCTGTGTGTGTATGTCTGTGTGTGTGTATCTGTGTCTCTGTGAGTGTGTATGTGTGTGTGTCTGTGTGTTTGTGTGTGTCTGTGTGCGTCTGTGTGTTTGTGTGTGTCTGTGTGTGTGTCTCTGGGATTGTGTATGTGTGTGTGTCTGTGTGTTTGTGTGTGTCTGTGTGTTTGTGTGTGTGTGTGTATCTGTGTCTGTATCTCTGTGAGTGTGTATGTGTGTGTGTGTGTGTGTGTCTGTGTGTGCAAGCATTAGATGGCATGCATGTGTCCATCTGTTTCATAATGTGTGTGTGTGTGTGTGTGTGTGTGTGTGTGTGTGTGTGTGTGTGTGTGTGTGTGTGTGTGTGTGTGTGTGTGTGTGTGTGTGTGTGTGTGTGTGTGTGTGTGTGTGTGTAGTACTGTATAGGTGGTGGTGGACACTTCCCTGATGGTGCTCCCATACAGTGTGGTGACTTCACTGGCTTTGACGGGAACGGTTACGGGACCAACATGGGCTGGAGTGCGTCCAGGGAGATCACCGAAGCTGCTGTGCTGCTTTTCTACCGTTAAATTCCATCCTAAAACCGTTTACTATGTTCTATACACTGTAAGGAATACAACTATATTGTCCAAAAGAAACTAACCATTCTATGGTATTGAATAGAAAACTAACCATTCTCTGCCATCAACATACGTGTATTAAGATTTGTTGTCGTTTGTTTTATGAAATCCCCTGTTTGATAAAATGATGTAACGGTAACAACTTCTCTGTGGTTATTATAGAGGTAGCATTAATTAACTGAATGTGCTGTACAAATACAACTGCATATATATACTGTTCATATCCAGTATTACTGCATGTTAATCCATTGTATACCTTTTGAATTGTAATGTTGGTTGTTGGCCACTAGGTGTCGGCGGTGATCCAGATAAAGAAATCAAATCAAATTGTATTAGTATTAGTCACATGCGCCGAATACAACAGGTGAAATGTGAAATGCTTACTTAGAAAAATCCCCCAATTTTTTTTTCAAATAATTAAAGAGCAGCAGTAAAATAACAATAGTGAGGCTATATACAGGGGGTACCGGTACAGTCAATGTGGAGGCTATATACAGGGGGTACCGGTACAGTCAATGTGAGGGGGCACCGGTTAGTCGAGGTAATTTAGGTAACATGTACATGTAGATAGAGTTATTAAAGTGACTATGCATAGATAATAACAGAGAGTAGCAAATAGTTTGGGTAGCAACTTTGACACAGGGTCCATGTCAAAGTGAAAGTGCTCATTTTGCCTCCCTCCCAAATGCCACCCTATGCCCTATATGGCCGATCTATCCCAAAGGGCTCTGTTCAAAATTGATCCCCTACATAGGAGATAGGGTGCCATTTGTCTTGTTGTCTACTCTAGATCGTCTATTTTGGTCTAGACTTGGTCGGCTAGTTTGGTCTAGTCTTGGTTGTCTAGTTTGGTCTAGTCTTGGTCGTCTAGTTTAATCTAGTTTGGTCTAGTCTTGGTCGTCTAGTTTGGTCTAGTCTTGGTCGTCTAGTTTGGTCTAGTCTTGGTCATCTAGTATGGTCTGGTCTTGGTTGTCTAGTTTGGTCTGGTCTTGGTCGTCTAGTTTAGGCTAGTCTTAGTCGTCTAGTTGTCTAGTTTGGTCTAGTCTTGGTCGTCTAGTTTAGTCTAGTTTGGTCTAGTCTTGCTCATCTAGTTTGGTCTGATCTTGGTCGTCTAGTTTAGTCTAGTTTGGACTACTCTTGCTCATCTAGTTTGGTCTCATCTTGGTCGTCTAGTTTAGTCTAGTTTGGTCTAGTCTTGGTCGTCTAGTTTGGTCTAGTCTTGGTTGTCTAGTTTGGTCTAGTCTTGGTCGTCTAGTTTAATCTAGTTTGGTCTAGTCTTGCTCATCTAGTTTGGTCTAGTCTTGGTCATCTAGTTTAGTCTAGTTTGGTCTAGTCTTGGTCGTCTAGTTTGGTCTGGTCTTGGTCGTCTAGTTTGGTCTGGTCTTGGTCGTCTAGTTTAGTCTAGTTTGGTCTAGTCTTGGTCGTCTAGTTTGGTCTGGTCTTGGTCGTCTAGTTTAGTCTAGTTTGGTCTAGTCTTGGTCGTCTATTTTGGTCTAGTCTTGGACTTCTAGTTTGGTCTGGTCTTGGTCGTCTAGTTTAGTCTAGTTTGGTCTAGTCTTGGTCGTCTAGTTTGGTCTAGTCTTGGACTTCTAGTTTGGTCTGGTCTTGGTCATCTAGTTTAGTCTAGTTTGGTCTAGTCTTGGTCGTCTAGTTTGGTCTGGTTTTGGTCGTCTAGTTCGGTCTGGTCTTGGTCGTCTAGTTTAGTCTAGTTTGGTCTAGTCTTGGTCGTCTAGTTTGGTCTGGTTTTGGTCGTCTAGTTCGGTCTGGTCCTGGTCGTCTAGTTTAGTCTAGTTTGGTCTGGTCTTGGTCGTCTAGTTCGGTTTTTAGATTATCCAGTCCTCTTTATTTTCTTTTCTAGATCCTTTGTTGTGGATCCCAGTCCAGTTGACTTCTATAGAACATAATCTGTCTCCTTGATGGTTCTAGTTTCATGTCTCTCTTCTCTCTTCCTAGCTCCTTGATGGCTCTAGTTTCATGTCTCTGTTCTCGCTGTCTAGCTCCTTGATGGTTCTAGTTTCATGTCTCTCTTCTCTCTTCCTAGCTCTTTGATGGCTCTAGTTTCATGTCTCTCTTCTCTCTTCCTAGCTCTTTGATGGTTCTAGTTTCATGTCTCTCTTCTCTCTTCCTAGCTCTTTGATGGCTCTAGTTTCATGTCTCTCTTCTCTCTTCCTAGCTCTTTGATGGCTCTAGTTTCATGTCTCTCTTCTCTCTTCCTAGCTCTTTGATGGCTCTAGTTTCATGTCTCTCTTCTCTCTTCCTAGCTCTTTGATGGCTCTAGTTTCATGTCTCTCTTCTCTCTTCCTAGCTCATTGATGGCTCTAGTTTAATGTCACTCTTCTCTCTTCCTAGCTCTTTGATGGCTCTAGTTTCATGTCTCTCTTCTCTCTTCCTAGCTCATTGATGGCTCTAGTTTCATGTCTCTCTTCTCTCTTCCTAGCTCTTTGATGGCTCTAGTTTCATGTCTCTCTTCTCTCTTCCTAGCTCTTTGATGGCTCTAGTTTCATGTCTCTCTTCTCTCTTCCTAGCTCTTTGATGGCTCTAGTTTCATGTCTCTCTTCTCTCTTCCTAGCTCATTGATGGCTCTAGTTTCATGGCTCTCTTCTCTCTTCCTAGCTCTTTGATGGCTCTAGTTTCATGGCTCTCTTCTCTCTTCCTAGCTCTTTGATGGCTCTAGTTTAATGTCACTCTTCTCGCTATCTAGCTCCTTGATGGCTCTAGTTTCATGTCTCTCTTCTCGCTGTCTAGCTCATTGATGGCTCTAGTTTCATGTCTCTCTCTTGCTCTCCTTGCGTCTCTCCCCTAGCTCCTTGATCTCTTTCCTTAGCTCCTTGACCGCTTTGGTTTAGTGTGTCTCTTCTCTCTCTCTTTAGTCTCTTTCCTTGCTGGATGTAGTTTCATGTCTCTCACTGTGCCTTGCCTCCCTTCCTAGCTCCTTGGTCCCTCTCCTAGCTCCTTGGTCTCTCTCCTAGCTCCTTGGTCTCTCTTTTAGCTCCTTGGTCTCTCTCCTTAGCTTGTTACTGGTTCTGTTTCTCACTAGCTTCCTCACCTCTCCCTTCCTCCCAGCCTAGTATAGCCTCAAAATTCCAGCCCACATGGCATAACCCCCTCTTTATACCTCCAAGAAACCAGGGACACATACATTTGATTTAATTTGATACATTTTGCTGTTACACTGTCCTGAGTCTTCAGGATGCCCTGCCCACTTGGGCTTTTAAGACACTTTTATTCATGATTGAAAGACTGCATTAACATCGTTAACTGACATAGCTAAAGATCACATTTTCACGATCATTATTTTCACATCACGACCGCTGTTCTACATTTACATTTTTACATTTTAGTTATTTAGCAGACACTCTTATCCAGAGTGACTTACAGGAGTGAATGCATACATTACATACAATTTCATACTTTTTTTTTTTTTTTTCTGTGCTGGCCCCCCGTGGGAATCGAACCCACAACCCTGGTGTTGCAAACACCATGCTCTACCAACTGAGCTACAGGGAAGGCTCTCTCAATAACTGCCATCCAAATCCATTCTGATTGGGTTTAGAACTTTATAGAGAACTACTGTGAGGTGACCTGTGGCCCGGGGTGGCCCGGGGTGGCCCGGGGTGGCACGGGGTGGCCCGGGGTGGCCCAGGTGACAGTGTGGTTTCATTACCTTGGAAGCAGTCTATGGATTAGGACAGAGGGGCTGAATCACAAAATGGCACCCTATTCCCCACACAGTGCAGTAGTTTCAACCAGGGCCCAAGAAGTGCACTATATAGGGAATATGGTTCTGGTCACTAGTAGTGCACTATATAGGGAATATGGCTCTGGTCACTAGTTGTTCACTATATTCACTATTTTTTTTTTTTCCCAAGATGGCGTAGCAGTTCAGACGTCCATTACCCTCCTCTTGTCGTGTCCCGTGTATATATATATATTTACATATTTTTCTTCGCATTATCTTTTTACATTTTTTTTTTCTTCTAAAACTCAACCTCAAAGCCTCTCCTGCAACCCGCCTCACCAATTTAAAAAAGAAAGTATTATTTACCTCAAATCCAAAATCCACAACAGAAGCTAGCCAGAGGTTAGCCATTTTCACTGGCTAACGTTGGAGTTCAGCTAACCACGGTTAGCTGTCCTCAGCTATCCATTAGCTCGAAAAGCTATCGCCAGTTTTTGTACAGCGCGACTCAGACCAGAGCACACCGGACCTATTCTCTCTCCTTTCACCGATTTCTACCGCAGGCTCAGGACATTTACACCTGGATCTTGCAGCTAACTAGCTGCTACATGAGTGACTATTGGCAACGTCGGTCCCGGAATTAACACACATTATCCCGGAGCTAGCCAGCTGAAGAGTTCCGTCAGCCACTCGTGGGCTTTTCCTGAGCTAGCCAGCTGAAGTGTCCCCTGGGCTACAATCACCTATCCTGACCCGCTTTACTGCCGATGCGGAGCCCCATCGGGCCCTCACGATTGGACCACCGACGTTATCTGCCCGAGGGAGTTATCCAACTGGCCCCTCCGTCGCGACGTAACCTGATCGCCCATCTTCGGCCCACTAATCGTTAATCGTTAGCTCTCTTATCGGCTGCGATCTGAATAGGTCTATCGGACACTTTTCTTGGGCCACTATAACTAACTATTTTGCCAACTTGGACTGGTCCCCCCTTCCACACGGAACCCCACTAACCCACAGACGGAAACGCACGAGGTGGCTAAAAACAAACCTCCCTCCATCTTCCACCAGCTTGCTACCTACGGCCCGGCTAGCTGTCTGAATCTCACTGGACCCTCTGATCACTCGGCTAAGCATGCCTCTCCTCAATGTCAATATGCAATGTCCATTGCTGTTCTGGTTAGTGTTTATTGGCTTATTTCACTGTAGAGCCTCTAGCCCTGCTCATTATACCTTATCCAACCTCTCAGTTCCTCCACCCACACATGCTATGACATCTTCTGGTTTCAATGATGTTTCTAGAGACAATATCTCTCTCATCATCACTAAATGCCTAGGTTTACCTCCTCTGTATTCACATCCCAACATACCTTTGTCTGTACATTATACCTTGAAGCTATTTTATCGCCCCCAGAAACCTGCTCTTTTTTCTCTCTATTCTGGACGTCACAGACGACCAATTCTTATAGCTTTTAGCCGTACCCTTATACTCATTCTTCTCTGCTCCTCTGGGGATGTAGAGGTGAATCCAGGCCCTGCAATGCCTGGCTCCACTCCTACTCCCCAGGCGCTCTCTTTTGATGACTTCTGTAACCGTAATAGCCTTGGTTTCATGCATGTTAACATTAGAAGCCTCCTCCCTAAGTTTGTTTTATTCACCGCTTTAGCACACTCTGCCAACCCGGATGTCCTAGCTGTGTCTGAATCTTGGCTTAGGAAGTCCACCAAAAACTCTGAAATCTTCATCCCTAACTACAACGTTTTCAGACAAGATAGAACGACCAAAGGGGGCGGTGTTGCAATCTACTGCAGAGATAGCCTGCAGAGCTCTGTCCTGCTATCCAGGTCTGTACCCAAACAATTTGAACTTCTACTTTTAAAAATCCACCTCTCCAAAAACAAGTCTCTCACCGTCGCCGACTGCTATAGAACCCCCTCGGCCCCTAGCGGTGCTCTGGACACCATATGTGAACTGATTGCCTCCCATCTATCTTCAGAGCTCGTGCTACTAGGTGACCTAAACTGGGACATGCTTAACACCCCAGCCATCCTACAATCCAAGCTTGATGCCCTCAATCTCACACAAATTATTAATAAACCCACCAGGTACAACCCCAAAGCCGCAAACACTGGCACCCTCATAGATATCATCCTAACCAACGTGCCCTCTAAATACACCTCTGCTGTTTTCAACCAAGATCTCAGCGATCACTGCCTCATTGCCTGCACCCGTAATGGTTCAGAGGTCAAACGACCTCCACTCATCACTGTCAAACGCTCCCTGAAACATTTCAACGAGCAAGCCTTTCTAATCGACCTGGCCCTGGTATCCTGGAAAGATATTGACCTCATCCCGTCAGTAGAGGATGCCTGGTTATTTTTTGTATTTTTTTTGTATTTTCTTTTTTTAAATGCCTTCCTCACCATCTTAAATAAGCATGCCCCTTTCAAGAAATTTAGAACCAGGAACAGATATAGCCCTCGGTTCTCCCCAGACCTGACTGCCCTTAACCAACACAAAAATATCCTGTGGCGTTCTCCATTAGCATCGAACTGCCCCCGCGATATGCAACTTTTCAGAGAAGTTAGAAACCAATACACACAGGGAGTTAGAAACGCCAAGGCTAGCTTTTTCAAACAGAAATTTGCTTCCTGCAACTCAAACTCTAAAAAGTTCTGGGACACTGTAAAGTCCATGGAGAATAAGAACACCTCCCAACTGCCCACTGCACTGAGGATAGGAAACTCTGTCACCACCGATAAGCCCACTATAATTGAGAATTTCAATAAGCATTTTTCTACGGCTGGCCATGCTTTCCACCTAACTACCCCTACTGCATTCAACAGCACTGCACCCCCCACAGCTACTCGCCCAAGCCTCCCCCATTTCTCCTTCTCCCAAATCCATTCAGCTGATGTTCTGAAAGAGCTGCAAAATCTGGACCCCTACAAATCAGCTGGGCTTGACAATCTGGACCCTTTCTTTCTAAAATTATCTGCCCGAAATTATTGCAACCCCTATTACTAGCCTGTTCAACCTCTCTTTCGTGTCGTCTGAGATTCCCATAGATTGGAAAGCAGCTGCTGTCATCCCCCTCTTCAAAGGAGGTGACACTCTTGACCCAAATTGCTACAGACCTATATCCATCCTACCCTGCCTTTCTAAGGTCTTCGAAAGCCAAGTCAACAAACAGATTACCGACCATTTCAAATCCCACCGCACCCTCTCCGCTATGCAATCTGGTTTCAGAGCTGGTCATGGGTGCACCTCAGCCACGCTCAAGGTCCTAAACGACATCGTAACTGCCATCGATAAGAAACAATACTGTGCTGCCGTATTCATTGACCTGGCCAAAGCTTTTGACTCTGTTAATTACCACATCCTCATCGGCAGACTCAGTAGCCTTGGTTTCTCAAACGATTGCGTCGCCTGGTTCACCAACTACTTCTCTGATAGAGTTCAGTGTGTCAAATCGGAGGGCCTGCTGTCCGGACCTCTGGCAGTCTCTATGGGGGTACCACAGGGTTCAATTCTTGGGCCAACTCTTTTCTCTGTATACATCAATGATGTCGCTCTTGCTGCTGGTGAATCTCTGATCCACCTCTACGCAGACGACACCATTCTGTATACTTCTGGCCCTTCTTTGGACACTGTGTTAACAACCCTCCAGACGAGCTTCAATGCCATACAACTCTCCTTCCGTGGTCTCCAACTGCTCCTAAATACAAGTAAAACTAAATGCATGCTCTTCAACCGATCGCTGCCTGCACCTGCCCGCCTGTCCAGCATCACTTCTCTGGACGGTTCTGACTTAGAATTTGTGGATAACTACAAATACCTAGGTGTCTGGTTAGACTGTAAACTCTCCTTCCAGACTCACATCAATCATCTCCAATCCAAAGTTAAATCTAGAATTGGCTTCCTATTTCGCAACAAAGCATCCTTCACTCATGCTGCCAAACATACCCTCGTAAAACTGACCATCCTACCAATCCTCGACTTCGGCGATGTCATTTACAAAATAGCCTCCAATACCCTACTCAACAAGCTGGATGCAGTCTATCACAGTGCCACCCGTTTTGTCACCAAAGCCCCATATACTACCCACCACTGCGACCTGTACGCTCTCGTTGGCTGGCCTTCGCTTCATAATCGTCGCCAAACACATTGTCTCCAGGTCATCTACAAGACCCTGCTAGGTAAAGTCCCCCCTTATCTCCGCTCACTGATCACCATAGCAGCACCCACCTGTAGCACGCGCTCCAGCAGGTATATCTCTCTGGTCACTCCTAAAGCCAACTCCTCCTTTGGTCGTCTCTCCTTCCAGTTCTCTGCTGCCAATGACTGGAACGAACTACAAAAATCTCTGAAACTGGAAACACTTATCTCCCTCACTAGCTTTAAGCACCAGCTATCAGAGCAGCTCCCAGATCACTGCACCTGTACATAGCCCATCTATAATTTAGCCCAAACTACTCCCTCTTCCCCTACTGTATTTATTTATTTTATTTATTATTTTGCTCCTTTGCACCATATTATTTATATTTTAACTTTGAACTTCTACCATTCTACCATTCCAGTGTTTTACTTGCTATACTTTATTTACTTTGCCACCATGGCCTTTTTTTTGCCTTTACCTCCTTTATCTCACATAATTTTCTCACATTGTATGTAGTCTTATTTTTGTCTACTGTATCATTGATTGTATGTTGTTTTACTCCATGTGTAACTCTGTGTTTTTGTATGTTGTCGAACTGCTTTGCTTTATCTTGGCCAGGTCGCAATTGTAAATGAGAACTTGTTCTCAACTTGCCTACCTGGTTAAATAAAGGTGAAATAAAATAAATAAATAAATAAATATAGGGAATATGGCTCTGGTCACTAGTAGTGCACTATATAGGGAATATGGCTCTGGTCACTAGTAGTGCACTATATAGGGAATAGGGCTCTGGTCACTAGTAGTGCACTATGCAGGGAATATGGCTCTGGTCACTAGTAGTGCACTATATATGGAATATGGCTCTGGTCACTAGTAGTGCACTATATATAGGGAGTTGGGTGCCATTAGGGGCATAACCGGTGCAAGGTTTGTTTACCTAGCTACTGCCACCATCTGCTAGGTTTGTTTACCTAGCTACTGCCACCATCTGCTAGGTTTGTTACCTAGCTACTGCCCACCATCTGCTAGGTTTGTTTACCTAGCTACTGCAACCATCTGCTAGGTTTGTTACCTAGCTACTGCCCACCATCTGCTAGGTTTGTTTACCTAGCTACTGCCACCATCTGCTAGGTTTGTTTACCTAGCTACTGCCACCATCTGCTAGGTTTGTTTACCTAGCTACTGCCACCACCGGCTAGGTTTGTTACCTAGCTACTGGCACCATCTGCTAGGTTTGTTACCTAGCTAATGCCACCATCTGCTAGATTTGTTTACCTAGCTACTGGCACCATCTGCTAGGTTTGTTTACCTAGCTACTGCCACCACCGGCTAGGTTTGTTACCTAGCTACTGCCACCATCTGCTAGGTTTGTTTACCTAGCTACTGCCACCATCTGCTAGGTTTGTTTACCTAGCTACTGGCACCATCTGCTAGGTTTGTTTACCTAGCTACTGCCACCATCTGCTAGGTTTGTTTACCTAGCTACTGCCACCATCTGCTAGGTTTGTTTACCTAGCTACTGCCACCATCTGCTAGGTTTGTTTACCTAGCTACTGCCACCACCGGCTAGGTTTGTTACCTAGCTACTGCCACCATCTGCTAGGTTTGTTTACCTAGCTACTGCCACCATCTGCTAGGTTTGTTTACCTAGCTACTGGCACCATCTGCTAGGTTTGTTTACCTAGCTACTGCCACCATCTGCTAGGTTTGTTTACCTAGCTACTGCTACCATCTGCTAGGTTTGTTTACCTATACTACTGGCACCATCTGCTAGGTTTGTTTACCTAGCTACTGCCACCATCTGGTAGGTTTGTTTACCTAGCTACTGCCACCATCTGCTAGGTTTGTTTACCTAGCTACTGCCACCATCTGCTAGGTTTGTTTACCTAGCTACTGCTACCATCTGCTAGATTTGTTTACCTAGCTACTGCCACCATCTGCTAGGTTTGTTACCTAGCTACTGCCACCATCTGCTAGGTTTGTTACCTAGCTACTGCCACCATCTGCTAGGTTTGTTACCTAGCTACTGCCACCATATCAAATCAAATGTTATTAGTCACATGCTCCGAATACAACAGGTGTAGACCTTACAGTGAAATGCTTACTTACGAGCCCCTAACCAACAATGCAGTTTCAAAAAAATTATGGATAAGAATAAGAGATAAAAGTAACAAGTAATTAAAGAGCAGCAGTAAAATAACAATAGCGAGACTATATACAGGGGGGTACCGATACTGAGTCAATGTGCGGGGGCACCGGTTAGTTGAAGTAGTATGTACATGTAGGTAGAGTTATTAAAGTGACTATGCATAGATAATAGCAACAGAGAGTAGCAGCGGTGTAAAGAGGGGGAGGGGGGGAAATGCGAATAGTCTGGGTAGCCATTTGATTAGATGTTCAGGAGTCTTATGGTTTGGGGGTAGAAGCTGTATAGAAGCTTCTTGGACCTAGACTTGGCGCTCCGGTACCACTTGCCGTGCGGAAGCAGAGAACAGTATATGACTAGGGTGGCTGGAATCTTTGGCAATTTTTAGGGCCTTCCTCTGACACTGCCTTGTATAGAGGTCCTCGATGGCAGGAAGCTTGGTCCCAGGGACCTACTGGGCCGTTCGCACTACCCTCTGTAGTGCCTTGCGGTCAAAGGCCAAGCAGTTGCAATACCAGGGAGTGATGCAGCCATCCCCATATATTCTTTTTTCTGCTCTTTTGCACACCAGCATCTCTACTTGCACATCCTCATCTGCACACCTATCACTCCAGTGTTAATTTCTAATGCTCTTAATTTCTAATGCTCTTAGGATGCTCTCAATAGTGCAGCTGAAGAACCTTTTGAGGGCCCATGCCAAATCTTTTCAAATCTTTTTTGTCTCCTGAGGGGGAATAGGTATTGTCGTGCCCTCTTTTTTATTTTTATTTTATTTCACCTTTATTTAACCAGGTAGGCCAGTTGAGAACAAGTTCTCATTTACAACTGCGACCTGGCCAAGATAAAGCAAAGCAGTGCGACAAAAACAACAACACAGAGTTGCATATGGGATAAACAAACGTACAGTCAATAAAACAATAGAAAATCTGTATACAGTGTGTGCAAATTAAGTAATTAGGTAAGGCAATAAATAGGCCATAGTGGCGAAGTAATTACAATTTAGCAATTAACACTGGAGTGATAGATGTGCAGATGAGGATGTGCAAGTAGAGATGCTGGTGTGCAAAAGAGCAGAAAAAATAATATATGGGGATGAGGTAGGTAGTAAGTTGGATGGGCTATATACAGATGGGCTGTGTACAGCTGCAGCGATCGGTACGCTGCTCGGACAGCCGATGCTTGAAGTTAGTGAGGGAGATATAAGTCTCCAACTTTAGGAATTTTTGCAATTCGTTCCAGTCACTGGCAGCAGAGAGCTGGAAGGAAAGGCGGCCAAAGGGGGTGTTGGCTTTGGGGATGACCAGTGAAATATACCTGCTGGAGCGCATGCCAAGGGTGGGTGTTGTTATCGTGACCAGTGAGCTGAGATAAGGCGGGGCTTTACCTAGCAAAGGCTTATAGATGACCTGGAGCCAGTGGGTTTGGCGACGAAAATGTAGCGAGGACCAGCCAACGAGATCATACAGGTCGCAGTGGTGGGTAGTATATGCGGCTTTGGTGACAAAATTGGATGGCACTGTGATAGACTGCATCCAATTTGCTGAGTAGAGTATTGGAGGCTGTTTTGTAAATGACATCGCCAAAGTCAAGGGTTGACAGGATAGTCAGTTTTACGAGGGTATGTTTGGCAGCATGAGTGAAGGAGGCTTCGTTGCGAAGTAGGAAGCCGATTCTAGATTTAACTTTGGATTGAAGATGCTTAATGTGAGTCTGGAAGCAGAGTTTACAGTCTAACCAGGTATTTATAGTTGTCCACATATTCTAAATCTGGTGGGCGGACGGGTGCAGGCTGAAGAGTTGGTTGTCGGTTGAAGAGCATGCATTTAGTTTTACTAGCATTTAAGAGCAGTTGGAGGCCACGGAAGGAGAGTTGTATGGCATTGAAGCTCGTCTGGAGGTTTGTTAGCACAGTGTCCAAAGACGGGCCAGATGTATACAGAATGGTGTCGTCTGCGTAGAGGTGGATTAGAGAATCACCAGCAGCAAGAGCGTCATCATTGATATATACAGAGAAAAGACTCGGCCTGAGAATTTAACGCTGTGGCACCCCCATAGAGACTGCCAGAGGTCCGGACAACAGGCCCTCCGATTTGACACACTGAAGTCTATCTAAGAAGTAGTCAGTGAACCAGGCGAGGCAGTCATTATAGAAACCAAGGCTGTTGAGTCTGCCGATGAGAATACATCTCACGACTGTCTTGGTGTGCTTGGACCATATTAGTTTGTTGCTGACGTGGACACCAAGGAACTTGAAGCTCTCAGCCTGCTCCACTGCAGCCCCGTAGATGAGAATGGGGGCGTGCTCGGTCCTCTTTTTCCTGTAGTCCACAATCATCTCCTTTGTCTTGCTAGGTTTAGCATTTTCAAACCAAAAACATCAATGTACCAGATATTAGCATGTGTTAAATGTCATGCCCAAGGCCACGACTCAATCCAAAAACATCAATGTACTAGATATTAGCATGTTTTAAATGTCATGCCCAAGGCCACGACTCAATCCAAAAACATCAATGTACTAGATATTAGCATGTTAGAAATGTCATGCCCAAGGCCACGTCTCAATCTGAGGCACGTTATGGAGCAGAGTACTGGACATACTACAATGAGCCTTTAAAAGGCATTTTCCCCAATGTTCAAGGATATCGCCTTCATGGTAAACACTGTGAATGTTGGCTCAAGTGTAAATTAAAAGTCAAATGCAATGTGCTGCTCTATAACGCACCTTGGATTGAATCCCCAGCCTGAGTATAAATTAAAAATTCAACTTTAAGATGTTTCAAGGAGCTTTTAATGTCAAAGTCAAACTTTTACACACATCATCATCATCATCATCATCATCAAACCGTTCTGTAACAACAACTCCTCGGCTGTGACTGAAATGGGACCCTTTTCCCTCTATAGTGAACTACTGTTGACCAGGGCCCTCTATAGTCCAGTACTGTTGACCAGGGCCCTCTATAGTGAACTACTGTTGACCAGGGCCCTCTATAGTCCAGTACTGTTGACCAGGGCCCTCTATAGTCCAGTACTGTTGACCAGGGCCCCCTATAGTCCAGTACTGTTGACCAGGGCCCTCTATAGTCCACTACTGTTGACCAGGGCCCCCTATAGTCCACTACTGTTGACCAGGGCCCTCTATAGTCCACTACTGTTGACCAGGGCCCTCTATAGTCCACTACTGTTGACCAGGGCCCTCTATAGTGAACTACTGTTGACCAGGGCCCTCTATAGTCCACTACTGTTGACCAGGGCCCTCTATAGTGAACTACTGTTGACCAGGGCCCTCTATAGTCCAGTACTGTTGACCAGGGCCCTCCATAGTCCACTACTGTTGACCAGGGCCCTCTATAGTCCAGTACTGTTGACCAGGGCCCTCTATAGTCCAGTACTGTTGACCAGGGCCCTCTATAGTCCACTACTGTTGACCAGGGCCCTCTATAGTCCAGTACTGTTGACCAGGGCCCTCTATAGTCCACTACTGTTGACCAGGGCCCTCTATAGTCCACTACTGTTGACCAGGGCCCTCTATAGTCCAGTACTGTTGACCAGGGCCCTCTATAGTGAACCACTGTTGACCAGGGCCCTCCATAGTCCACCACTGTTGACCAGGGCCCTCTATAGTCCACTACTGTTGACCAGGGCCCTCTATAGTGAACTACTGTTGACCAGGGCCCTCTATAGTCCACTACTGTTTACCAGGGCCCTCTATTGTCCTCCATACTGTATAAGGAATAGGGTACCATTTCTGGAAGCACACCTCTTCCTCGTAATCATTAGCAAATGCATTTAGTTGAATAATTAATGAATACCAGTTAATAATAGAGCAGCAACAGATAAATAAAAAAAGAGAAAATCAAGAGGAAAAAAAATGTTTTTAGTTTTTTCTTTTAATGCAAAATTGAAACAGGTAAAACATGCCTTTTTGTCTGTTGTGAACATTGTTCGCTGTTCTGCGTGTTCTACGGGTTCCTGGCTTCTACTGGGTAGTTCTTACGGTTCTATAGATGGCTATTAGGTAATCGACCAATCAGGAGTTCAAAAGGCACCCTATTCCCTATATAGTGCACTACTTGGGCCACAGTCTGGTCATAAGTAGTGCACTATATAGGGTGCCATTTAGGATGCACACCGATGTGTCACCTTTTAAAAATAAAGTCCTAAACAGATGAATGCAAATATCTCTTTAAGACGTCATTAACCTTGTTATCACCCTGTCCTCTCTCTCTCCAGGCCTGTTATCACCCTGTCCTCTCTCTCTCCAGGCCTGTATCACCCTGTCCTCTCTCTCTCCAGGCCTGTTATCACCCTGTCCTCTCTCTCCTAGCCTGTTATCACCCTGTCCTCTCTCTCCAGGCCTGTTATCACCCTGTCCTCTCTCTCTCCAGGCCTGTTATCACCCTGTCCTCTCTCTCTCCAGGCCTGTTATCACCCTGTCCTCTCTCTCTCCAGGCCTGTTATCACCCTGTCCTCTCTCTCTCCTGGCCTGTTATCACCCTGTCCTCTCTCTCTCCAGGCCTGTTATCACCCTGTCCTCTCTCTCCTGGCCTGTTATCACCCTGTCCTCTCTCTCTCCAGGCCTGTTATCACCCTGTCCTCTCTCTCCTAGCCTGTTATCACCCTGTCCTCTCTCTCCAGGCCCACATAACAGGGCTAAGAAGAAGTGATTTAAATTGTCTAAACGTGCAGTATATAAAACACACATACTCCCACACTGTGCCAGCCTCCCAAATGGAACCCTAATCCCTGCATACTTCACGACTTCAGCCAACTTTTGACGACTGACCCCCTATATGGCTTCTATAGGGAATAGGGTGCCATACCGGACGCAGACACAGATTCATGTACACTGTTCCTATAGGTCCATGTTAGGCCGGGGAAGGAAAGGTAGGGTAGTATGGTAGTAGGGTAGGATGTCTGTACGAGACTCTGCATTAAAACAGCAGTTTGACTTCCCGGAAGAAAAGATCTGTCTTGTAATAAACACAAATCATTGTTTTCAGAGTCTCTTGTAGCAAAGTTCTCCTGGTCCGTTAGGGTTAACTCAGCTCCTGAATCCAGACCCCGACCCTGTGGGTTGGAATCCAGCTCCATGATTTCCATATATCCAGGGACCGTGTGGTCATGGTTACTACATCGTATGTACTAGATATCAGTGGCTCGAGGTGAGCTAGAAAACCCGGTAGGATTATGGCATAGACAGACCAATCCCCTTCGAGCATTCCGGATTGGAACCCAACCTTCTGGAACTAGAACCCACACAGAACTTCCGTCCATTGTCACATCAGCGCACCGCTGAGTGCAGTCCACCAATCACAGAGCTTCAGAGACAGCAGGTTGGGAGACAAGAGGTTAGAGGGAGGAAGGGTTGAGAAGGTCAGTGACACCATAGAGAAGAGTGGAGAGAGAGATAGGGGCACCATAGACCTACAACTCAATTCTAACTCACATTCTGGGGGATTGAATTACAACTCAATTCTAAATCCAATTCTAAGGGATTGAATTAGAACTCAATTCTAAATCCAATTCTAAGGGATTGAATTATAACTCAATTCTAATTCTAAGGGAGAATTCAAGGTTTTGTTTTCATGTTGAAACCTAGCGGCTTGCTTTACAAATGACGTACTGTACACATTGTGTCAAGTCTTACCTGAGAGTTGGTTAGTGTGTAACTGAAGTTAAAGTCACTGATTATATGGTGCGTGATCTTTCTTTAGACTGTTAAGGTGTAGCCCCTGGCTTCCTTTTAGAAAGGAGACAAGGAGAGGATGCTACTTTAGACTATTAAGGTGTAGCCCCTGGCTTCCTTTTAGAAAGGAGACAAGGAGAGGATGCTACTTTAGACTATTAAGGTGTGGCCCCTGGACTCTACCGTCCTTCCACGCATCCGGTCAACGTGAGGAGTTTCTCATTTTCTCTCAAATTGCTACAGCATATAACCTCACCGAGGGATGAAGGTTTCTCTCTCTTCCTCTCCTCGTGATGACTTCAAACACTGATGCTCTCTCTCCCTCTCTCCTTCTATCCTTCTCCCTCACATACAAACACACACATAGAAACATACATCATGTTTTCAGAGATGCATAATATCTCCAAAAAGAAGGCGTCTGGTTTTCCCCAAAAAAATAACAAATTAGCGTTTAGCTGTTTTTATTTCATGCAGAAGAAGAGTTCGAGTTCTTTTTTTTTGTCCCGAACATTTTGGTTTGTTCTATGAGTTACTGCGTACTGTTAGAGGAATAGTTTAAACATCCCTTTAATGTAAAGCCGCTATATAGACCAAAACATCCCTTTAATGTGTTGAAAGATGAATAGTTATTTAAATACATGTTGACATAAAGGGGGTTGAAGAGGGGGGGGAGCAGGCAAAAAGCTCGTTTTCAGAGGCAACATGTTATATGTTAAAGTATGGTTAAATGCATGTAGATACATTATGTGTGTGTGTGTGTGTGTGTGTGTGTGTGTGTGTGTGTGTGTGTGTGTGTGTGTGTGTGTGTGTGTGTGTGCACGTCACACGTCTATGTCGTGTGGGTATGGTTTCACTAAGTGTGTGTGTGTGTGTGTTTCACTACATTGTGTGTGTGAGAGAGGGAGGATACTGATATACATAATGAATGAAGTGACTGGTCTTCAGCACGGTAGAGTACTCTGTAATGGCCTTAATGAATGGATGACAGTGCTGTAACACCGCCAGTCTAAACCACACATATGTACAGTCTCCACTAGGGTTGCACATTTCTGCTAACGTTCCCAAAATCCACAGTTTTTTCCCCCAGAAATCCAGATAAAAAAGATTCCTCGGAATAGGTAGGAAATCCGTAATCCTCCAACCAGGATTTCTGAAAAACTTGGAATTTTGGGAACGTTCCAGAACCTAGTCTCAGCAAGAGAAGGCAGAAAGACAGAAAAAGTGTCATTTTTCATTAGAAAACGCTGGAATCCGTTGGCACTGATACTGGTACGGACCTTGTATTCCCAGTGATTCTAGCTCATATCTGTAAAAACGTCACATTGTACTTGTTTGCATCCCTCCAAGTCTTTTTTTGTTTCAAAAATACCTGATGTTTTTTTCAATCAGTTATCTTTTCCTAAGTTCTTGTCCTTGCCAAAGAATCCGATTGGTTGTTACTGAAAATATATTGTCCGTGATTGGTTAGATTCTGATAATCCTCGTTGTATGGTTGGTTAATATCTCGATGCTACTTGTCAATAATGCCATATGATGATTGGTGGATTAGGTTTAAATCACATTTGATTGATGAGCATGAAATCCATTAAAATTCCTTTTACAACGACAGCTCATTGGTCCTATCGTTTGATTGGTTAAACCTCCATGGCGTCCCATCATCAGGTTCGCCGATTAGTCAGATTCTATTCTATAAGTCTTTAAATCAAATTTTATTGGTCACATACACCTCAGCGAGTGTTCCCATTGGTCCTGAGGCGTGTATGGCATCAGGCCCAGTTCCTCCATCTCTCTCCCATCTCCCCACAGCTCCCCTGTTGGTGGGAGGTTAGACATGCATCTGATTAACTTTAAAGAGTATAAAAAAAAGAGAAGAAAGAAGTTAACACTTGACACTGATCTAAGTTCAGCATTGTGTTGCTCCTTATAATACTTCAGGTTACGATTCAGGGAAGAGTAAACTGATCCTAGATCTGTTTTTGAGAGAAACTTCTACCCAGAGTTTAGATTAGATGAAGTCAGTACGTGACTCCAGAGCAGAACTGTCTCTC